>NC_090195.1:25450381-25729441 GCF_024679245.1 Pseudorasbora parva
CCCACACACACACACACACACACACACACCACACACACACACACACACACACACACACACACACACACACACACACACACACACACACACAGAGTGAGAGAGACCCCCTACACACACACACACACACACACAGAGTGATCCTGACAGAGGGAGGGGGATATCACTTTCAATTATAAGCAAATGTATTTTTTGCAGCTCAAAATTTTGTAAGTTCAGAAGACCAGTATTTAATTAAAGATATAATATATGTTTTTGTTTTACTTATTTTTCACAATAAAGTGATAGATATTTGTGATAGCCTATGAAATGAAAGGGTTAAATTATGAAAAAACAAGAGACAAGGTGACACACACACAGAGTGAGAGAGACCCCCTCCACACACACACACACACACACACACACACACACACACACACACACACACACACACACACACACACACACACACACACACACACACACACACACACACACACACAGTGATCCTGAGAGAGAGAGAGAGGGGGGGTAATTTTTTTTATATTTATATATTTTTAATTATAATTATTTGTATTAACACAATTATTTAACTAATTATATAAAACAATATTGTCAATGCCCTACAAATAAACCAGTTTTATACATTTATTTTTTTATTCAAACCCAGAATAATATGTTTATTCCTTTAAAGCAGGCCAAAGCATAGAGAGGTAATCTTTTTAGACAGTAAAGTGTCTCTCTCTCTCTCTCTCTCTCTCTCTCTCTCTCTCTCTCTCTCTCTCTCTCCTCTCTCTCTCTCTCTCTCTCTCTCTCTCACACACACACACACACGTCTGGTTCACTATCTTTTTGGGGACTCAGCATAGACGTAGTGGTTTTTATGCTGTACAAACCATATATTCTGTCCCCCTACACTGCTCCTACCCCTAAACCTACCCATCACACAACTTTCTGCATTTTCACCTTTTCAAAAGAACTCATTCTGTCTGATTTATAAGCTTTTGTACCCATTGAGAAGTCCCCATGAGTCTGTGTGCATTCAGGTTTAAGTCCCCACCAGGCTAGAACAACACACACACACACACACACACACACACACACACACACACACACACACACACACACACACACACACACACACACACACACACACACACACACACACACACACACACACACAGTAGTAATGCTGAAGTATGCTGCAGGCAACTCAAATCAGCCAGCCCATCCCCCATTCCCCCATCCACAACACATACACACAGCCACGCACACACACACACACACGCGCGCACACACACACACACACACACACACACACACACACACACACACACACACACACACACACACACACACACACACACACACACACACACACACACACACACACACACACACACACACACACACACACACACACACACACACACACACACTCATATCTGGTTCACTATCTTTCTGGGGACTCAGCATAGACGTAATGGTTTTTATGCTGTACAAAATATTAATTCTGTCCCCCTACACTGCTTCTACCCCTAAACCTACCCATCACACAACTTTCTGCATTTTCACCTTTTCAAAAGAACTCATTCTGTCTGATTTATAAGCTTTTGTACCCATTGGGACGTCCCCATGAGTCTGTGTGCATTCAGGTTTAAGTCCCCACCAGCCTAGAAAACCATTCACACACACACACACACAGAGGCAAGGTTTTTTGCTTGAAAACTTATACAATATTGCCCTCTACTGGACATTTAAGGGAGAGCATGTGTTGAAAAAAAAAAAAAAAAAAAAACACAGTGTGATATATAGAATAACCAGCAGGTGGGAGTATAGCCTTATTTATGAACCAGGCACGTGTGTCCCTATTTTGTGTTTTTTAGCCTTTTGCTACGGGAAAACCGTTTGAGATATCCAATAACCGTTCGCATTTTAGCATCTTCTGTATATTTACTTCATGTTGCCCGAGTTTGGAGGAGATTGAATGAATCGCTTTTGAGGAGAGGGTAAAAACTCAGAGCTCGTTTTGCCACTTCTTGTTATCTTCCAACCAAATTATCTGACTTCCTGTTGGTCACAGCTAATGACTGTAAATTAGAAAGTTGTCCGGCTCGAAATGTACAATATATATACCGAGTTTGGTGACTGCAGATAAAACTAACCCCCCCACTTTGGACAAAAGTGACACACTTCCTGCTGCCAATTGGTGGCGCTATAACTTTGACTCACAAAAGTCATATCCATGTGATCGGCCTCTTACAACGAACACACAGCTGAAGTTTCATCAAAATGAGTTAATGTATGCAAAAGTTATAATACACTTCCTGTTTCCCTTTTCTCGCCATAAATTCGTCTCTTCGCCACGGCCAAACCGTTTGAGGTTTCAAAAAGTTGCTCGCAATTTAGCATCCTCAGTGTGTTGACTTCATGCTGACCGAGTTTGGTGCTGATCGGGTGAATCGTCTAGGAGGAGTATCGTAAATTCCAGAGCATGCGTTTTCCGAACAACCCATAATAGCTCACTTCCTGTTGGGCGAAGCTTATGACTATGAGTGCGGAAGTTGTTTGGCCCGATGAGATCTATAAGTGTACCGAGTTTCATACATGTACGTGCAAGTGTGTTTAATATATAGACCCAGTTTTTCAAGGGGGCGCTGTTGAGCCCCCCTGCCACGCCCGGGTCAAAGGCCTCTGCCAGACCCTGTTGGCCGCGCATTCCGATGCGTGTGCAAAGTTTCAAGAGTTTTCGAGCATGGGAAGGGCCCCAAAAATGCCAAAAAGGCGAAAAGATAATAATAATAATTAAAGCTGCGAGCAGCGATGACGGGCCCAAGCCGGTGGCACCGCCACCCCGGTGGCATCAACTTAACTGTGCGCAGTAGGCCAATAGGCATTTAATATGGGAAAAATAAATAAAGGGACTATGTCAAAGTCATTTGAATTCACCTCATTAACTGCAGCAACTGGTGCTGCTATGACCAGGAACCACAACAGTCACATCTATGAGATCAATTACATTTTATTCATTAATTTTATGTCAGATGATGTCAAATGTCAATTTCAAAATGAGTGCAGAATACTGTCCAAATGCTGATGTTGTATTATCCTTACACTTCTCTTAAAAATAAATTCAGCCAAATCACAGAGACCACAACAATGATTTTAATATCAGTGTCAGGGAAGAGTAATATGTGTGCATAAAATTTATGGAAGTTTATAATAAACAGCCACTTTTATAAAATCATGTGAAATTAAATTTTTTAATCCATTTGAATTCTATCAATAAATAATTAGTTTAAAGAGGTGTTTTTATTGTTTTTTTTAATTATTTTTCACAATAAAGTGATAGATATTTGTGATAGCCTATGATATGAAAGGGTTAAATTATTAAAAAAACAAGAGACAAGGTGACACACAGAGTGAGAGAGACCCCCTTCACACACACACACACACACACAGTGATCCTGAGGGGGGGGGGAACTAATTATATAAAACAATATTGTCAATGACCTACAAATAAACTGGTTTTATACATTTATTTTTTTTATTCAAACCCAGAATAATATGTTTAATCCTTTAATGCAGGCCAAAGCACAGCATTGAGAGGTAATTGTTTTAGACAGAAGAGTGGCTCACACACACACACACACACACACACACACACACACACACACACACACACACACACACACACACACACACACACACACACACACACACACACTCTAGAAATCAGTGACACGTGTCCCCATGAGTCTGTGTGCATTCAGGTTGAAGTCCCCACCAGGCTAGAAAAAAGAACACACACACACACACACACACACACACACACACACACACACACACACACACACACACACACACACACACACACACACACACACACAAGTAATGCTAAAGTATGCTGCAGGCAACTCTTATCAGTTCAGCCCATCCACCCCCCCCCACCCCCCACCCCCCCACACACACACACACACTGTAGAAATCAGTGACACGTGTCCCCATGAGTCTGTGTGCATTCAGGTTGAAGTCCCCACCAGGCTAGAAAAAAGAACACACACACACACACACACACACACACACACACACACACACACACACACACACACACACACACACACACACACACACACACACACACACACACACACACACACACACACACACACACACACACACACTAGTAATGCTAAAGTATCCAGCAGGCAACTCTTATCAGTTCAGCCCATCCACCCATTTTTATGCTGTACAAACCATATTCTGTCCTCCTACACTGCTCCTACCCCTAAACCTACCCATCACACAAAACTTTCTGCATTTTCACATTTTCAAAAGAACTCAGTCTGTCTGATTTATAAGCTTTTGTACCCATTGGGAAGTCCCCATGAGTCTGTGTGCATTCAGGTTTAAGTCCCCACCAGGCTAGAAAAGCATTCACACACACACACAGAGGCAAGGTTTTTTGCTTGAAAACTTATACAATATTGCCCTCTACTGGTCATTTAAGTGAGAGCATAAGTGTTGAAAAAAAAACAAAAAAAAAAACTGTGATTATATAGAATAACCAGCAGGTGGGAGTATAGCCTTATTTATGAACCAGGCACTTGTGTGCTTACTTTGTCTTTTTTAGGCTTTTACTAAGGGAACACCGTTTGAGATATCCAATAACCGTTCGCATTTTAGCATCTTCTGTATATTTACTTCATGTTGTCCGAGTTTGGAGGAGATTGAATGAATCGCTTTTGAGGAGAAGGTAAAAACTCAGAGCTCGCTTTCGACTTCTTGTTATCTTCCAACCAAATTATCTGACTTCCTGTTGGTCAGAGCTAATGACTGTAAATTAGAAAGTTGTCCGGCTCAAAATGTACAATATATATACCGAGTTTGGCTAATGTAGATAAAACTAACCCCCCCGCTTTGGACAAAAGATGGCGCTACTGAGCCCCTCTACCACGCCCGTTTCTGAATCTTTGCTTGCATCTTCTGGACAGCATGTCTGATGTGTGTGTTGAGTTTCATGCAATTTCAAGCATGTGAAGAGTCTCAAAAACACCAAAAAAGATTATTAGACTTTGACACGTTGCCATGACAACAGTTTTTCTAGAATCAGGAATCCATTCATATGTCTATATCTGCCATGTTTTGACATAATACTGATGAAGTTTGAAGTAAATCGGGTGAAAATAAGATGGGGATTTAAAGCAATTTTGAAAGTGACACACTTCCTGCTGCCAGTTGGTGGCGCTATAACTTTGTCTCACAAAAGTCATATCCATGTGATCGTCCTCTTACAACAAACACACAGCTGAAGTTTCATCAAAATGAATTAATGTATGCAAAAGTTATAACTCACTTCCTGTTTCCTTTTTCTCGCCATAAATTCGTCTCTTCGCCACGGCCTAACCGTTTGAGATATCAAAAAGTTGCTTGCAATTTGGCATCCTCAGTGTCTTGACTTCATGCTGACCGAGTTTGGTGCTGATCGGGTCAATTTTCTAGGAGGAGTATCGCAAATTCCAGAGCATGCGTTTTCCGAACAACCCATAATAGCTCACTTCCTGTTGGGCTGACGCATAAGTTAGAGCACGAAAGTTATTCGGCCCGATGAGCTCTATATGTGTACCGAGTTTCATATATGTACGTGCAAGTGTGTTTGATTTATAGATCCTGTTTTCAGAGCCCACTTTAGGGGGCGCTGTCGAGCCCCCCTGCCACGCCCGGGTCCCAGCCTCAGCCCGGCCCTGATGGCCGCGCATTCTGATGCGTGTGCAAAGTTTCAAGAGTTTTCGAGCATGGGAAAGGCCCCAAAAATGCCCAAATAGTCGGTAAAAAAAATAATAATAAATAATAATAATCCTTAGAAGAACAATAGGGCTCTGCGCCCTTTCAGGGCTTGGGCCCTAATAATAATCCTTAGAAGAACAATAGGGCTCTTCGCCCTTTCAGGGCTTGGGCCCTAATAATAACAAAAAATAATCCTTAGAAGAACAATAGGGCTCTGCGCCCTTTCAGGGCTTGGGCCCTAAAAAGAACTCTAAAGAAAACAATAGGGCTCTGCGCCCTTTCAGGGCTTGGGCCCTAATAATAACAAATAATCCTTAGAAGAACAATAGGGCTCTTCGCCCTTTCAGGGCTTGGGCCCTAATAATAATCCTTAGAAGAACAATAGGGCTCTGCGCCCTTTCAGGGCTTGGGCCCTAATAATAATAATCCTTAGAAGAACAATAGGGCTCTGCGCCCTTTCAGGGCTTGGGCCCTAATAATAACGAGCAGCGATGACGGGCCCAAGCCGGGGGCACCGCCACCCCGGTGGCATCAGCTTAACTGTGCACAGCATGCAATAGGCATTTAATATGGGAAAAAATAAATAATGGGACTATGTCAAAGTCATTTGAATTCACCTCATTAACTGCAGCAACTGGTGCTGCTATGACCAGGAACCACAACACTCACATCTCTGAGATCAATTACATTTTATTCTTTAATTTTTTCTCTGATGATGTCAAATGTCAATTTCAAAATGAGTGCAGAATACTGTCCAAATGCTGAAGTTGTATTATCCTTACACTTCTCTTAAAAATAAATTAAGCCAATTCACAGAGACCGCAACAATGATTTTAATATCAGTGTCAGGGAAGAGTAATATGCGTGCATACAATTTATAGAAGTTTATTATAAACAGCCACTTTTATAAAATCATGTGAAATTTAATTTTTTAATTCATTTGAATTCTATTAATAAATAATTAGTTTAAAGAGGTGTCATACGTGATCTTTGCAAACACAGCACATGACCTTCTTTAAAGCCCATGTTATAGAAAACAATTAAAAGTATTAGGATATCACTTTCAATTATGTGCAAATGTATTTTTTGCAGCTCAAAATTTTGTAAGTTCAGAAGACCAGTATTTAATTAAAGATATAATATATGTTTTTGTTTTACTTATTTTTCACAATAAAGTGATAGATATTTGTGATAGCCTATGAAATGAAAGGGTTAAATTATGAAAAAACAAGAGACAAGGTGACACACACACACAGAGTGAGAGAGACCCCTCCACACACACACACACACACACACACACACACACACACACACACACACACACACACACACACACACACACACACACACACACACACACACACACACACACACACACACACACACACACACACACACACACACACACACAGAGTGATCCTGAGAGAGGGAGAGGGGGGGTAATTTTTTTATATTTATTTTTTTTAATTATAGTTATTTGTATTAACACAATTATTTAACTAATTATATAAAACAATATTGTCAATGCCCTACAAATAAACTGGTTTTATACATTAATTTTTTTTATTCTAAACCAGAATAATATGTTTAACCCTTTAATGCAGGCCAAAGCATAGAGAGGTAATCTTTTTAGACAGAAGAGTCTCTCTCTCTCTCTCTCTCTCTCTCTCTCTCTCTCTCTCTCTCTCTCTCTCTCTCTCTCTCTCTCTCTCTCACACACACACACACACACACACACACACACATACACACACACACACACACACACACACACACACACACACACACACACACACACACACACACACACACACACACACACACACACACACACACACACACTCACTCATGTCTGGTTCACTATCTTTTTGGGGACTCACCATAGACGTAATGGTTTTTATGCTGTACAAACCATATATTCTGTCCTCCTACACTGCTCCTGCCCCTAAACCTACCCATCACACAACTTTCTGCATTTTTACATTTTCAAAAGAACTCATTCTGTCTGATTTATGAGCTTTTGTACCCATTGAGAAGTCCCCATGAGTCTGTGTGCATTCAGGTTTAAGTCCCCACCAGGCTAGAACAACGCACACACGCACACACGCACACACGCACACACACACACACACACACACACACACACACACACACAGTAGTAATGCTGAAGTATGCTGCAGGCAACTCAAATCAGCTCAGCCCATCCCCCATTCCCTCATTCCCCCATCCACAACACATACACACACACACACACACACACACACACACACACACACACACACACACACACACACACACACACACACACACATTTTAACAATTTATTTAAGTCCACTTTAAAAGAATTAATTTACAGGGACATAAACATTATAGGTGCAGTTTAACGCATGTACAAAATCATGGCCCAGTGGCATACACAGATCTTCACAAAAGCTCATCACTCAGGTGTTATGGGTATAAGTAGCAGCGTCTCCTCCATATATCGCGGCTGCCTATAATAGCAGACAAGGCACAATACTTCGCTAGCTGTTTGGCCCTTTTCTTGGGCATCCCAAGTTGCTGAAGGCCTCGTACCACCAGCCTATGAGTGTGTCCTAAGCTGCCGAATATGAACACCAGTAGTCTGCCTCGATAACCGATCTCTGAGATGGAGTTTAAGAGCGGCTGGTATTTAATGACCTTAGTCATAAAGGCTTCCTCCATGCTAGAGTCAAAGGTGCATGCCACCTCCAGAATGAACACCTCACTGAGCTCCTCATTAACCACAATAACATCTGGTGTGTTAGCAGACAGATGTGAGAAAGCATCAGAGTTACTACTACCATGCTGGAACATGGATGCTTTTACGCTAGAGTGTTTGTATATTTTCACTGAGGGTGAGAGATGTTTTGATACATCCTTCACTATAAGGTCCACTATTCTGTCGTGACGTGCGATGTACATTCCCTTGTAAACATGACAGCCATTCAGGATATGTGGAAGTGTCTCAGTAATCTGTTCGGTGGTGTGATGTAGACAGTGAGGGACCTGGGTCAAAGGAAACCAGATGGAAAGGTTAAGTCTGGTAGGAAGAACTTGCAATCTTGCCTTTACTGTGAAGGTGACAATGTCCTCACTGAGTGCAGTGTTCTTAAAGAACGAGTGCGAGACAGAGTGATCAGCACAGGAGAGGCATGCCAGCTTCCCCTGGAGTCTCAGGCCAGTCCAGTGTTGTTTCTGGTGATGTTGGTGTAAGTCCAGGAGAGTTCTCCGGGCTCCTGTAGATGTTAGCGGATAGCTGTGGCCACCATATGTGGCTGTTGCCTTAACATGGACCAGGGGGTCACAGATGATATCCTCTGAGATCCTCACAGTCCCAGAGTCAGACCGCACCCACTCCAGTGCTACTCCAGCTCGGACACAGAGATCATTCAGGTCCGGCCAGTCTGACCACACACCAAAGCCAGCTGAATGGGTGTCCAGTTTCCCACTGGGTTTCCTTTTGAATCCCAGGAAATGAGGCTCTGAGTCTCTGGCCAACGGCACCTTACGCCTCCTTAGGTCCAGGAACAGGGAAGATCGAGCCAGGTGCCTCACGTCTCTGTCATCATTATTCAGCATGTTCAGAAGATGGGAAATCCGCATGCTGGTGTAAATCCAGATCACGTTTGGTGCTCCCAACCCTCCTTCCCATTGAGGATGAAAAATAACATCACGGGTGCTGTGTGTGTTGAGTCCAAACCACTTCCGCACCACACTCACTGTCTTACTGTTCATGTCCCTCAGCACTTTCTGCTGGATGTGGACATTGGAGAACAGATGTTGTACTTTAAACAGCGCCACCTGTCTAATAGCCTCTAGCTTCATGGTCAGAGGCAATGGACATTTATCTATCAAGTCCAGCCTGGAAACAAACCCAGACCAGATGATGTTTACCTGCTCTTTGCATTCTCCTGCAATATTAATTTTGTGTCCAAGATAAGTGTATGTCTCGTGAAGAGAGTATACACGTATTGGTTTAGTTGCCACGGTGAACTCTGGACATTTATCAGTTTTTGAGCGATACCACCTGTTCCCTCCACTCCTCCTCTCATACAGAACAGCACATTTTGTGTCCTTAATCTCCAGGCCTGACCATGTCAGGAAAGAATCGGTCCTAGCCAGCATGTTTTTAATAACGCTCTCGTCTCTGGAGGCGATCTGGACGTCATCTGCATAGCCTTGGACTGGGATCGGTGAAATCACGTCAGGGGGGGCACATTGACACATCCACTTTAACCATTGGTTGGTGGCAATTATAAAGTTAATCGCACTCCAAGGGCAGCCTGTTTTAATGCCTATCTGAAGTGGTGTTGGGTGAGTGAGCTGTTCTCCGCAGATTACTTCAATAAAGGAACCTCTATATACATCCTTCACTATGTCAATGAACAGTTGAGGAAGCTGTATTTCCTCCAATGAGCTGATCATGACAGTGTGAGATAAAGTTCCAAATGCATCTTTAAAGTCTAGAAAGACTGAGTACAGTTTACACGACTCATGCTTAAAGTCATCTATCCCTGTTTTTAGGCAGAACACATGCTCATTCATACCTTGCCTATTGATGTATGCCTTTTGCTTGGTGGATAGGATGTCAGCTTCCACCAACCAGGGGAGAACTCTGGCTAGTATGCATTTAATGAACACCTTATAGATGGTAGGGAGGAGGGATATATCCCTCCATGTCGATGGATCATCAGGGATGTTGTCTTTTTTTGGAATACGATGTATTAGTGCTCCTTTCCATGAATCTGGTACTCTCTTATTTTCCAAACAGACATTAAAGACAGTTGTTAAAATCTGACATGACTGCATAGTTTTAAAAGTCTCCATGAGTCTGTGTGCATTCAGGTTGAAGTCCCCACCAGGCTAGAAAAAAGAACACACACACACACACACACACACACACACACACACACACACACACACACACACACACACACACACACACACACACACACACACACACACACACACACACACACACACAGTAGTAATGCTGAAGTATGCTGCAGGCAACTCTTATCAGTTAAGCCCATCCACCATCCCCCATCCACAACACACACACCCACCCACAAACACACACACATACACACACACTCATGTCTGGTTCACTATCTTTCTGGGGACTCATAGACGTAATGGTTTTAATGCTGTACAAACCATATATTCTGTCATCCTACACTGCTCCTGCCCCTAAACCTACCCATCACACAAAACTTTCCTCAAAAGAACTCATTCTGTCTGATTTATAAGCTTTTGTACCCATTGGGAAGTCCCCATGAGTCTGTGTGCATTCAGGTTTAAGTCCCCACCAGGCTAGAAAACCATTCACACACACACACACACACACAGGCAAGGTTTTTTGCTTGAAAACTTATACAATATTGCCCTCTACTGGTCATTTAAGGGAGAGTATAAGTGTTGAAAAAACAGGAAAAAAAAAACAGAAAAACAGCCAGTGTGATATATAGAATAACCAGCAGGTGGGAGTATAGCCTTATTTATGAACCAGGCACTTGTGTGCTTATTTTGTGTTTTTTAGGCTTTTGCTACGGGAACACCGTTTGAGATATCCAATAACCGTTCGCATTTTAGCATCTTCTGTATATTTACTTCATGTTGTCCGAGTTTGGAGGAGATTGAATGAATCGCTTTTGAGGAGAAGGTAAAAACTCAGAGTTCGCTTTCCACTTTGTGTTATCTTCCAACCAAATTATCTGACTTCCTGTTGGTCAGAGCTAATGACTGTAAATTAGAAAGTTGTCCGGCTCGAAAAGTACAATATATATACCGAGTTTGGTGAATGTAGATAAAACTAACCCCCCGCTTTGGACAAAAGTGACACTTCCCACTGCCAGTTGGTGGCGCTATAACTTTGACTCACAAAAGTCATATCCATGTGATCGGCCTCTTATAACGAACACACAGCTGAAGTTTCATCAAAATGAATTAATGTATGCAAAAGTTATAACACACTTCCTGTTTCCCTTTTCTCGCCATAAATTCATCTCTTCGCCACGGCCAAAGCGTTTGAGATATCAAAAAGTTGCTCGCAATTTAGCATCCTCAGTGTCTTGACTTCATGCTGACCGAGTTTGTTGCTGATCGGGTGAATCGTCTAGGAGGAGTATCGCAAATTCCACAGCATGCGTTTTCCGAACAACCCATAATAGCTCACTTCCTGTTGGGCTGACGCATAACTTAGAGCACGAAAGTTGTTCGGCCCGATGAGCTCTATATGTGTATCGAGTTTCATATATGTACGTGCAAGTGTGTTTGATTTATAGACCCCGTTTTCAGACCCCACTTTAGGGGGCGCTGTCGAGCCCCCCTGCCACGCCCGGGTCCCAGCCTCAGCCCGGCCCTGATGGCCGCGCAATCTGATGCGTGTGCAAAGTTTCAATAGTTTTCGAGCATGGGAAGGGCCCCAAAAATGCCCAAATAGTCGCGTAAAAAAATAATAAATAATAATAACAAAAAAAAATTAAAGCTGCGAGCAGCGATGGCGGGCCCAAGCCGGTGGCACCGCCACACCGGTGGCATCAGCTTAACTGTGCACAGAAGGCCAATAGGCATTTAATATGGGAAAAAATAAATAAAGGGACTATGTCAAAGTCATTTGAATTCACCTCATTAACTGCAGCAACTGGTGCTGCTATGACCAGGAACCACAACAGTCATATCTCTGAGATCAATTACATTTTATTCATTAATTTTATGTCAGGTGATGTCAAATGTCAATTTCAAAATGAGTGCAGAATACTGTCCAAATGCTGAAGTTGTATTATCCTTACACTTCTCTTAAAAATAAATTAAGCCAAATCACAGAGACCGCAACAATGATTTTAATATCAGTGTCAGGTAAGAGTAATATGCGTGCATAAAATTTATGGAAGTTTATTATAAACAGCCACTTTTATAAATTCATGTGAAATTTAATTTTTTTTATTCATTTGAATTCTATCAATAAATAATTCGTTTAAAGAGGTGTCATACGTGATCTTTGCAAACACAGCACATGACCTTCTTTAAAGCCCATGTCATAGAAAACAATTAAAAGTATTAGGATATCACTTTCAATTATGTGCAAATGTATTTTTTGCAGCTCAAAATTTTGTAAGTTCAGAAGACCAGTATTTAATTAAAGATATAATATATGTTTTTGTTTTACTTATTTTTCACAATAAAGTGATAGATATGTGTGATAGCCTATGAAATGAAAGGGTTAAATTATGAAAAAACAAGAGACAAGGTGACACACACACACACACACACACACACACACACACAGAGTGATCCTGAGAGAGGGAGAGGGGGGGTAATTTTTTTTATATTTATATTTTTTTAATTATAATTATTTGTATTAACACAATTATTTAACTAATTATATAAAACAATATTGTCAATGCCCTACAAATAAACTGGTTTTATACATTTATTTTTTTATTCAAACCCAGAATAATATGTTTAATCCTTTAATGCAGGCCAAAGCACAGCATTGAGAGGTAATCTTTTTAGACAGAAGAGTGTCTCTCTCTCTCTCTCTCTCTCTCTCTCTCTCTCTCTCTCTCTCTCTCTCTCTCTCTCTCTCTCTCTCTCTCTCTCTCTCTCACACACACACACACATGTCTGGTTCGCTATCTTTTTGGGGACTCATAGACGTAATGGTTTTTATACTGTACAAACCATATATTCTGTCCTCCTACACTGCTCCTACCCCTAAACCTACCCATCACACAACTTTCTGCATTTTCACCTTTTCAAAAGAACACATTCTGTCTGATTTATGAGCTTTTGTACCCATTGAGAAGTCCCAATGAGTCTGTGTGCATTCAAGTTTAAGTCCCCACCAGGCTAGAACAACACACACACATACACGCACACACACACACACACACGCACACACAGTAGTAATGCTGAAGTATGCTGCAGGCAACTCAAATCAGCTCAGCCCATCCCCCATTCCCCCATCCACAACACATACACACAGCCACACACACACACACACACACACACACACACACACACACACACACACACACACACACACTCATATCTGGTTCACTATCTTTCTGGGGACTCACCATAGACGTAGTGGTTTTTATGCTGTACAAAACATTAATTCTGTCCCCCTACACTGCCCCTGCTCCTAAACCTACCCATCACACAACTTTCTGCATTTTCACCTTTTCAAAGTAACTCATTCTGTCTGATTTATAAGTTTTTAAACCCATTGGGAGGTCCCCATGAGTCTGTGTGCATTCAGGTTTAAGTCCCCACCAGGCTAGAAAACCATTCACACACACACACAGGGGCAAGGTTTTTTTGCTTGAAAACTTATACAATATTGCCCTCTACTGGACATTTAAAGGAGAGCATGTTTTGAAAAAAAAAACAAAAAAAAAACAGTGTGATATATAGAATAACCAGCAGGTGGGAGTATAGCCTTATTTATGAACCAGGCACTTGTGTTCTTATTTTGTGTTTTTTAGGCTTTTGCTACGGGACCACCGTTTGAGATATCCAATAACCGGTCGCATTTTAGCATCTTCTGTATATTTACTTCATGTTGTCCGAGTTTGGAGGAGATTGAATGAAGCGCTTTTGAGGAGAAGGTAAAAACTCAGAGCTCGCTTTCCACTTTGTGTTATCTTCCAACCAAATTATCTGACTTCCTGTTGGTCAGAGCTAATGACTGTAAATTAGAAAGTTGTCCGGCTCGAAAAGTACTATGTATATACCGAGTTTGGTGAATGTAGATAAAACTAACCCTCCTCTTTGGACAAAAGTGACACTTCCTGCTGCCAGTTGGTGGCGCTATAACTTTGACTCACAAAAGTCATATCCATGTGATCGGCCTCTTACAACGAACACACAGCTGAAGTTTCATCAAAATGAATTAATGTATGCAGAAGTTATTACACACTTCCTGTTTCCCTTTTCTCGCCATAAATTCGTCTCTTCGCCACGGCCAAACCGTTTGAGATATCAAAAAGTTGCTCGCAATTTAGCATCCTCAGTGTCTTGACTTCAAGCTGACTGAGTTTGGTGCTGATCGGGTGAATCGTCTAGGAGGAGTATCGCAAATTCCACAGCATGCGTTTTCCAAACAACCCATAATAGCTCACTTCCTGTTGTGCTGACGCATAACTTAGAGCACGAAAGTTATTCGGCCCGATGAGCTCTATATGTGTACCGAGTTTCATATGTGTACGTGCAAGTGTGTTTGATTTATAGACCCCGTTTTCAGACCCCACTTTAGGGGGCGCTGTCGAGCCCCCCTGCCACGCCCGGGTCCCAGCCTCAGCCTGGCCCTGATGGCCGCGCATTCTGATGCGTGTGCAAAGTTTCAAGAGTTTTCGAGCATGGGAAGGGCCCCAAAAATGCCCAAATAGTCGCGTAAAAAAATAATAAATAATAACAAAGAAAAAAAAAAATAATCCTTAGAAGAACAATAGGGCTCTGCGCCCTTTCAGGGCTTGGGCCCTAATTAAAGCTGCGAGCAGCGATGACGGGCCCAAGCCGGTGGCACCGCCACCCCGGTGGCATCAGCTTAACTGTGCACAGCAGGCCAATAGGCATTTAATATGGGAAAAAATAAATAAAGGGACTATGTCAAAGTCAATTGAATTCACCTCATTAACTGCAGCAACTGGTGCTGCTATGACCAGGAACCACAACACTCACAGATCAATGACATCAATTACTCTGAGATCTGAGATCAATTACATTTTATTCATTAATTTTATGTCAGATGATGTCAAATGTCAATTTCAAATGAGTGCAGAATACTGTCCAAATGCTGAAGTTGTATTATCCTTACACTTCTCTTAAAAATAAATTAAGCCAAATCACAGAGACCGCAACAATGATTTTAATTTTAGTGTCAGGTAAGAGTAATATGCGTGCATAAAATTTATGGAATTATTTTATCATTAAATAATTAGTTTAAAGAGGTGTCATACGTGATCTTTGCAAACACAGCACATGACCTTCTTTAAAGCCCATGTTATAGAAAACAATTAAAAGTATTGGGACATCACTTTCAATTATGTGCAAATATATTTTTTGCAGCTCAAAATTTTGTAAATTCAGAAGACCAGTATTTAATTAAAGATATAATATATGTTTTTGTTTTTTACTTATTTTTCACAATAAAGTGATAGATATTTGTGATAGCCTATGATATGAAAGGGTTAAATTATGAAAACACAAGAGAAAAGGTGACACACACACAGAGTGAGAGAGACCCCCTCCACACACACACACACACACACACACATAGTGATCCTAAGAGAGGGAGAGGGAGGGGGAATGACAGACACAAAATCTAAACAGTGAGAGAACATTGTTTTTATTTCACTGTCTGAAAACACTGTTTTGCAATAACAACAATAGTTTTATCTTCAAAACAGTGTTCCCTAGGACATATCCAACCTGGTTACTAAATAAGGCTACACTTCCAACTTCTGGTTATTCTATATACCGGTAGCTCATTGGTTCTCATTTTTGTCCTTAAACATTAATCTTCTCATTTTTAAGTTACACACACCAATTACTTTTGGTTGAAAAAGACAATTAAATGTGTTTTTTCCTTTGTTAGTAATTTTTTTAAATATTTATATGTTTAATAATTATTTGTATTAACACAATTATTTAACTAATTATATAAAACAATATTGTCAATGCCCTACAAATAAACTGGTTTTATACATTAATTTATTTATTCAAACCCAGAATAATATGTTTTATCCTTTAATGCAGGCCAAAGCACAGCATTGAGAGGTAATCTTTTTAGCGCACACGCACACACACACACACACACACACACACACACACACACACACACACACACACACACACACACACACACACACACACACACACACACACACTCACTCATGTCTGGTTCACTATCTTTCTGGGGACTCATAGACGTAATGGTTTTTATGCTTTACAAACCATATATTCTGTCCTCCTGCCCCTACCCCTAAACCTACCCATTTCACAAAACTTTCTGCATTTTTACATTTTCAAAAGAACTCATTCTGTATGATTTATAAGCTTTTGTACCCATTGGGACCTCAATTTAGGCCCCTACAGTGACATGTGTCCCCATGAGTCTGTGTGCATTCAGGTTGAAGTCCCCACCAGGCTAGAACAACACACACACACACACACACACACACACACACACACACACACACACACACACACACACACACACACACACACACACAGTAGTAATGCTGAAGTATGCTGCAGGCAACTCAAATCAGCTCAGCCCATCCCCCCATCCACAACACCCCCCTTCACCCCCCCACCCCTGCCCCTCACACACACACACACACACACACACACACACACACTCATGTCTGGTTCACTATCTTTTTCTGGGGACTCACCATAGATGTAATGGTTTTTATGCTGTACAAACCATATATTCTGTCCTCATACACTGCTCCTACCCCTAAACCCACCCATCACACAACTTTCTGCATTTTCACCTTTTCAAAGTAACTCATTCTGTCTGATTTATAAGCTTTTGTACCCATTGGGAAGTCCCCATGAGTCTGTGTGCATTCAGGTTTAAGTCCCCACCAGGCTAGAAAACCATTCACACACACACACAGAGGTAAGGTTTTTTTGCTTGAAAACTTATACAATATTGCCCTCTACTGGTCATTTAAGTGAGAACATAAGTGTTGAAAAACAAAACAAAAAAAAACAGTGTGATATAGAGAATAACCAGCAGGTGGGAGTATAGCCTTATTTATGAACCAGGCACTTGTGTTCTTATTTTGTGTTTTTTAGGCTTTTGCTACGGGACCACCGTTTGAGATATCCAATAACCGTTCGCATTTTAGCATCTTCTGTATATTTACTTCATGTTGTCCGAGTTTGGAGGAGATTGAATGAATCACTTTTGAGGAGAAGGTAAAAACTCAGAGCTCACTTTGCCACTTCTTGTTATCTTCCAACCAAATTATCTGACTTCCTGTTGGTCAGAGCTAATGACTGTAAATTAGAAAGTTGTCCGGCTCGAAATGTACAATATATATACCGAGTTTGGTGAATGTAGATAAAACTAACCCCCCCACTTTGGACAAAAGTGACACACTTCCTGCTGCCAGTTGGTCGCGCTATAACTTTGACTCACAAAAGTCATATCCATGTGATCGGCCTCTTACAACGAACACACAGCTGAAGTTTCATCAAAATGAATTAATGTATGCAAAAGTTATAACACACTTCCTGTTTCCCTTTTCTCGCCATAAATTTGTCTCTTCGCCACGGCCAAACCGTTCGAGGTATCAAAAAGTTGCTTGCAATTTAGCATCCTCAGTGTCTTGACTTCATGCTGACCGAGTTTGGTGCTGATCGGGTGAATCGTCTAGGAGGAGTATCGCAAATTCCACAGCGTGCGTTTTCCGAACAACCCATAATAGCTCACTTCCTGTTGGGCTGACGCATAACTTAGAGCACGAAAGTTGTTCGGCCCGATGAGCTCTATATGTGTACCGAGTTTCATATGTGTACGTGAAAGTGTGTTTCATTTATAGACCACGTTTTCAGACCCCACTTTAGGGGGCGCTGTCGAGCCCCCCTGCCACGCCCGGGTCCCAGCCTCAGCCCGGCCCTGATGGCCGCGCATTCTGATGCGTGTGCAAAGTTTCAAGAGTTTTCGAGCATGGGAAGGGCCCCCAAAATGCCCAAATAGTCGGGTTAAAATAATAATAATAATAATAATAATAATAATAATTAAAGCTGCGAGCAGCGATGACGGGCCCAAGCCGGGGGCACCGCCACCCCGGTGGCATCAGCTTAACTGTGCACAGCAGGCAATAGGCATTTAATATGGGAAAAAATAAATAAAGGGACTATGTCAAAGTCATTTGAATTCACCTCATTAACTGCAGCAACTGGTGCTGCTATGACCAGGAACCACAACACTCACATCTCTGAGATCAATTACATTTTATTCTTTAATATTATGTCAGGTGATGTCAAATGTCAATTTCAAAATGAATGCAGAATACTGTCCAAATGCTGAAGTTGTATTATCCTTACACTTCTCTTAAAAATAAATTAAGCCAAATCACAGAGACTGCAACAATGATTTTAATATCAGTGTCAGGTAAGAGTAATATGCGTGCATAAAATTTATAGAAGTTTATTATAAACAGCCACTTTTATAAGATCATGTGAAATTATATTTTTTTTATCCATTTTAATTTTATCAATAAATAATTAGTTTAAAGAGGTGTCATACGTGATCTTTGCAAACACAGCACATGACCTTCTTTAAAGCCCATGTTATAGAAAACAATTAAAAGTATTAGGATATCACTTTCAATTATGTGCAAATGTATTTTTTGCAGCTCAAAATATTGTAAGTTCAGAAGACCAGTGTTATATATATGTATAATACATTTTTTAAAACTTATTTTTCACAATAAAGTGATAGATATTGCTGATAGCTTTTGATATGAAAGGGTTAAATTATGAAAAACAAGAAACAAGGCGACATACACAGAGTGAGAGAGACCCCCTCCACACACACACACACAAAGAGTGATCCTGAGAGAGGGAGAGTGAGGGGGGGGGGGGTAAGGACAGACACAAAATCTAAACAGTGAGAGAACATTGTTTTTATTTCACTGTCTGAAAACACTGTTTTGCAATAACAACAATAGTTTTATCTTCAAAACAGTGTTCCCTAGGACATATCCAACCTGGTTACTAAATAAGGCTACACTCCCACCTTCTGGTTATTCTATATGCCGGTAGCTCATTGGTTCTCATTTTTGTCCTTAAACAAAAGGCATTAATCTTCTCATTTTTTTAAGTTACACACACTACTTTTTTTTCCTTTTCTTTTTAAAGACAATTAAATGTGTTTTTTCTTTTGTTAGTAATGTTTTTTTAAATATTTATATATTTTTATTAATAATTATTTGTATTAACACAATTATTTAACTAATTATATAAAACAATATTGTCAATGCCCTACAAATAAACTGGTTTTATACATGAATTTTTTTATTCAAACCCAGAATAATATGTTTAATCCTTTAATGCAGGCCAAAGCACAGCATTGAGAGGTAATCTTTTTAGACAGAAGAGTGGCTCTCTCTCTCTCACACACACACACACACACACACACACACACACACACACACACACACACACACACACACACACACACACACACACACACACACACACACACACACACACACACACACTGTAGAAATCAGTGACACGTGTCCCAATGAGTCTGTGTGCATTCAGGTTGAAGTTCCCACCAGGCTACAAAAAAGAACACGCACACACAGTAGTAATGCTGAAGTATGCTGCAGGCAACTCTTATCAATTAAGCCCATCCACCATCCCCCATCCACAACAACCCCCCCCCCCCCCCACACACACACACACACACACACACACACTGTAGAAATCAATGACACATGTCCCCATGAGTCTGTGTGCATTCAGGTTGAAGTCCCCACCAGGCTAGAAAAAAGAACACACACACACACACACACACACACACACACACACACACACACACACTCATGTCTGGTTCACTATCTATTTGGGGACTCACCATAGGCATAATGGTTTTTATGCTGTACAAACCATATTCTGTCCTCCTACACTGCTCCTACCCCAAAACCTACCCATCACACAAAACTTTCTGCATTTTCACCTTTTCAAAAGAACTCATTCTGTCTGATTTATAAGCTTTTGTACCCATTGGGAAGTCCCATGAGTCTGTGTGCATTCAGGTTTAAGTCCCCACCAGCCTAGAAAACCATTCTCACACACACACAGAGGCAAGTTTTTTTGCTTGAAAACTTATACAATATTGCCCTCTACTGGTCATTTAAGGGAGAGCATAAGTGTTGAAAAAAAACACAAAAAAACAGTGTGATATATAGAATAACCAGCAGGTGGGAGTATAGCCTTATTTATGAACCAGGCACTTGTGTGCTTATTTTGTGTTTTTTAGGCTTTTGCTACGGGAAAACCGTTTGAGATATCCAATAACCGTTCGCATTTTAGCATCTTCTGTATATTTACTTCATGTTGTCCGAGTTTGGAGGAGATTGAATGAATCGCTTTTGAGGAGAAGGTAAAAACTCAGAGCTCGCTTTCGACTTCTTGTTATCTTCCAACCAAATTATCTGACTTCCTGTTGGTCAGAGCTAATGACTGTAAATTAGAAAGTTGTCCGGCTCGAAATGTACAATATATATACTGAGTTTGGTGACTGTAGATAAAACTAACCCCCCGCTTTGGACAAAAGATGGCGCTACTGAGCCCCTCTACCGTGCCCGTTTCTGAATCTTTGCTTGCATCTTCTGGACAGCATGTCTGATGTGTGTGTTGAGTTTCATGCAATTTCAAGCATGTGAAGAGTCTCAAAAACACCAAAAAAGATTATTAGACTTTGACACGTTGCCATGACAACAGTTTTTCTAGAATCAGGAATCCATTCATATGTCTATATCTGCCATGTTTTGACATTATACTGATGAAGTTTGAAGTAAATCGGGTGAAAATAAGATGGGGATTTAAAGCAATTTTGAAAGTGACACACTTCCTGCTGCCAGTTGGTGGCGCTATAACTTTGTCTCACAAAAGTCATATCCATGTGATCGGCCTCTTACAACGAACACACAGCTGAAGTTTCATCAAAATGAATTAATGTATGCAAAAGTTATAACACACTTCCTGTTTCCTTTTTCTCGCCATAAATTCGTCTCTTCGCCACGGCCAAACCGTTTGAGATATCAAAAAGTTGCTCGCAATTTAGCATCCTCAGTGTCTTGACTTCATGCTGACCGAGTTTGGTGCTGATCGGGTGAATCGTCTAGGAGGAGTATCGCAAATTCCAGAGCATGCGTTTTCCGAACAACCCATAATAGCTCACTTCCTGTTGGGCTGACGCATAACTTAGAGCACGAAAGTTGTTCGGCCCGATGAGGTCTATATGTGTACCGAGTTTCATATATATACGTGGAAGTTGGTTTGATTTATAGACCACGTTTTCAGACCCCACTTTAGGGGGCGCTGTCGAGCCCCCCTGCCCCGCCCGGGTCCCAGCCTCAGCCCGGCCCTGATGGCCGCGCATTCTGACGCGTGTGCAAAGTTTCAAGAGTTTTTGAGCATGGGAAGGGCCCCAAAAATGCCCAAATAGTCGCGTAAAAAAATAATAATAATAAATAATAATAATAATTAAAGCTGCGAGCAGCGATGACGGGCCCAAGCCGGGGGCACCGCCACCCCGGTGGCATCAGCTTAACTGTGCACAGTAGGCCAATAGGCATTTAATATGGGAAAAATAAATAAAGGGACTATGTCAAAGTCATTTGAATTCACCTCATTAACTGCAGCAACTGGTGCTGCTATGACCAGGAACCACAACAGTCACATCTCTGAAATCAATTACATTTTATTCATTAATTTCATGTCAGATGATGTCAAATGTCAATTTCAAAATGAGTGCAGAATACTGTCCAAATGCTGAAGTTGTATTATCCTTACACTTCTCTTTATGTGTTTTTGACCTACCGTAGCTTGTGATTGTTCACCAATTTTATGCAGCATTTGTTTTTATTTCAATATGTGTGGCATTCAATATTTTTTTAAAATAAAAAAAATAAAAAATAAAGCCAAATCACAGAAACCGCAAAAATTATTTTAATATCAGTGTCAGGTAAGAGGAATATGCCTGCATACATTTTATGGAAGTGTATTATTAACAGCCACTTTTAAATGTTTAAATGTAATTAAATTTAAAATAACGATATCAAAGTCATCTAAATATGCCATATTTACTGGTCAAAGTCGACCTCTCTAAAACATGCAGCATGTTTTTATACCGCTGAGAATGTGCACGACAGGCAATATGCATTTAAACAGGAGAATATTTGAAAATTGCTCTAATATGCCACATGTATCACAGCAGCTGGTACCCCTATGACCACAAGCCACACCTATTATGAAATTTAAATATAGATTTTTTTTTTTAATGTATTAGGATATAATGGGTCACTTTCAATTATGTGCAAATGTATATTTTGCAGCTCAAAATGTTGTAAGTTCAAAAGGCCAGTATTTAATTAAAGATATAGTATATTTTTTGTTTTGTTTTTAACTTATTTTTCACACTAAAGTGACAGTTATTTGTGATATGAAGGTTTAAATTATGACAATCAAGAGACAAGGTGACACACACACACACACACACACACACACACACACACACACACACACACAACCCAAACAGAGTGAAACTCAGAGAGGGAGAGGGAGGGGGGAGGGGAACGACAGACAGAGAGGCAGAGTCTAATTCCGAAAGAAACAAGATTTGAAACAAACAAAAAAATAATAATCTAAACAGTGGGAGAAAGTTTTTTTTTTTTCTTCACTGTCTGGAAACACTGTTTTGCAATAACAATAGTTTTATCTTCAAAACGGTGTTTTTAAGGACATATCCAAGCTGGTTCATAACTAAGGCTATACTCCCACCTTCTTGTTATTCTATATCATTTGCTCTCATTTTCGTCCACAAATAAAAGGCATTAATCTGCTTATTTTTAGGTTACACAAACTTCATTGTTTGAAAAGGAAACTCAAATGTGTTTTTTCTATTGTTACAAATTAACTGGTTCTATAATTTTATTGTAACCCAGAATAATATATTTTTTTATCCTTTAATGCTTGCCAAAGCACACAGCAATGAGCTAATCTTTTCACAATCAAAATGAAGCTGGCACCATCCCCCTACAAACACACACACACACACACACACACACACACACACACACACACATACACATACACATACACATACACATACACATACAGAGAGAGAGAGAGAGAGAGAGAGAGAGAGAGAGAGAGAGAGAGAGGCAAAGTGAGATTTAGATTAAACATGATTTTCCGCAAAACAATAATAGTAAAGTCTAAACTGTGGGGAAATGTTCCAAAAGACAATTAAATGTGTTTTTTTTCTTTTGTTAGTAATGTTTTTTATATTTATATTTTTCTATTAATAATTATTTGTATTAACACAATTATTTAACTAATTATATAAAACAATATTGTCAATGCCCTACAAATAAACTGGTTTTATACATTATTTTTTTTATTCAAACCCAGAATAAAATGTTTTATCCTTTAATGCAGGCCAAAGCACAGCATTGGGAGGTAATCTTTTTAGACAGAAGAGTGGCTCTCACACACACACACACACACACACACACACACACACACACACACACACACACACACACACACACTGTAGAAATCAGTGACACGTGTCCCCATGAGTCTGTGTGCATTCAGGTTGAAGTCCCCACCAGGCTAGAAAAAAGAACACACACACACACACACACACACACACACACACACACACAGTAGTAATGCTGAAGTATGCTGCAGGCAACTCTTATCAGTTAAGCCCATCCACCATCCCCCATCCACAACACACACACCCACCCACAAACACACACACATACACACACACTCATGTCTGGTTCACTATCTTTCTGGGGACTCATAGACGTAATGGTTTTTATGCTGTACAAACCATATATTCTGTCATCTACACTGCTCCTACCCCTAAACCTACCCATCACACAAAACTTTCCTCAAAAGAACTCATTCTGTCTGATTTATTAGCTTTTGTACCCATTGGGAAGTCCCCATGAGTCTGTGTGCATTCAGGTTTAAGTCCCCACCAGGCTAGAAAACCATTCACACACACACACACAGGCAAGGTTTTTTGCTTGAAAACTTATACAATATTGCCCTCTACTGGTCATTTAAGGGAGAGTATAAGTGTTGAAAAAAAACAAAACAAAAAACACAGTGTGATATATAGAATAACCAGCAGGTGGGAGTATAGCCTTATTTATGAACCATTACTTGTGTGCTTATTTTGTGTTTTTTAGGCTTTTGCTACGGGAACACCGTTTGAGATATCCAATAACCGTTCGCATTTTAGCATCTTCTGTATATTTACTTCATGTTGTCCGAGTTTGGAGGAGATTGAATGAATCGCTTTTGAGGAGAAGGTAAAAACTCAGAGCTCGCTTTCCACTTTGTGTTATCTTCCAACCAAATTATCTGACTTCCTGTTGGTCAGAGCTAATGACTGTAAATTAGAAAGTTGTCCGGCTCGAAAAGTACAATATATATACCAAGTTTGGTGACTGCAGATAAAACTAACCCCCCACTTTGGACAAAAGTGACACTTCCTGCTGCCAGTTGGTGGCGCTATAACTTTGACTCACAAAAGTCATTTCCATGTGATCGGCCTCTTACAACGAACACACAGCTGAAGTTTCATCAAAATGAATTAATGTATGCAAAAGTTATAACACACTTCCTGTTTCCCTTTTCTCGCCATAAATTCGTCTCTTCGCCACGGCCAAACCGTTTGAGAAATCAGAAAGTTGCTCGCAATTTGGCATCCTCAGTGTCTTGACTTCATGCTGACCGAGTTTGGTGCTGATCGGGTAAATCGTCTAGGAGGAGTATCGCAAATTCCACAGCATGCGTTTTCCGAACAACCCATAATAGCTCACTTCCTGTTGGGCTGACACATAACTTAGAGCACGAAAGTTGTTCGGCCCGATGAGCTCTATATGTGTACCGAGTTTCATATATGTACGTGCAAGTGTGTTTGATTTATAGACCCCGTTTTCAGACCCCACTTTAGGGGGCGCTGTCGAGCCCCCCTGCCACGCCCGGGTCCCAGCCTCAGCCCGGCCCTGATGGCCGCGCATTCTGATGCGTGTGCAAAGTTTCAAGAGTTTTCGAGCATGGGAAGGGCCCCAAAAATGCCCAAATAGTCGCGTAAAAAAATAATAATAATAATAATAATAATAATTAAAGCTGCGAGCAGCGATGACGGGCCCAAGCCGGGGGCACCGCCACCCCGGTGGCATCAGCTTAACTGTGCACAGCATGCAATAGGCATTTAATATGGGAAAAAATAAATAATGGGACTATGTCAAATTCATTTGAATTCACCTCATTAACTGCAGCAACTGGTGCTGCTATGTCCAGGAACCACAACACTCACATCTCTGAGATCAATTACATTTTATTCTTTAATTTTATGTCAGGTGATGTCAAATGTCAATTTCAAATGAGTGCAGAATACTGTCCAAATGCTGAAGTTGTATTATCCTTACACTTCTCTTAAAAATAAATTAAGCCAAATCACAGAGACCGCAACAATGATTTTAATATCAGTGTCAGGTAAGAGTAATATGCGTGCATAAAATTTATAGAAGTTTATTATAAACAGCCACTTTTATAAGATCATGTGAATTTTTTTTTTTAATCCATTTGAATTTTATCAATAAATAATTCGTTTAAAGAGGTGTCATACGTGATCTTTGCAAACACAGCGCATGACCTTCTTTAAAGCCCATGTTATAGAAAACAATTAAAAGTATTAGGACATCACTTTCAATTATGTGCAAATGTATTTTTTGCAGCTCAATATATATATAATACATTTTTTAAAACTTATTTTTCACAATAAAGTGATAGATATTGCTGATAGCCTATGATATGAAAGGGTTAAATTATGAAAAAACAAGAGACAAGGTGACACACAGAGTGAGAGAGACCCCCTCCACACACACACACACACACACACACACACACACACACACACACACACACACACACACACACACACACACACACACACACACACACACACACACACACATAGAGTGATCCTGAGAGAGGGAGAGTGAGGGGGAAGGGGAATGACAGACACAAAATCTAAACAGTGAGAGATCATTGTTTTTATTTCACTGTTTTGCAATAACAACAATAGTTTTATCTTCAAGACAGTGTTCCTAGGACATATCCAACCTGGTTACTAAATAAGGCTACACTCTCACCTTCTGGTTATTCTATATGCCGGTAGCTCATTGGTTCTCATTTTTGTCCTTAAACAAAAGGCATTATTCTTCTCATTTTTAAGTTACACACACTACTTATTTTTTCCTTTTCTTTTTAAAGACAATTAAATGTGTTTTTTCTTTTGTTAGTAATGTTTTTTTATATTTATATATTTTTATTAATAATTATTGGTATTAACACAATTATTTAACTAATTATATAAAACAATATTGTCAATGCCCTACAAATAAACTGGTTTTATACATGATTTTTTTTATTCAAACCCAGAATAATATGTTTAATCCTTTAATGCAGGCCAAAGCATTGAGAGGTAATCTTTTTAGACAGAAGAGTGGCTCTCTCTCACACACACACACACACACACACACACACACACACACACACACACACACACACACACACACACACACACACACACACACTCACTGTAGAAATCAGTGACACGTGTCCCCATGAGTCTGTGTGCATTCAGGTTGAAGTCCCCACCAGGCTAGAAAAAAGAACACACACACACACACACACACACACACACACACACACACTAGTAATGCTAAAGTATGCTGCAGGCAACTCTTATCAGTTCAGCCCATCCCCCCCCCCCCCACCCCACCCCACACACACACACACACACACACACACACACACACACACACACACACACACACACACACACACACACACACACACACACACACACTCACTCACTCATGTCTGG
This sequence comes from Pseudorasbora parva, assembly GCF_024679245.1. Taxonomy (NCBI): domain Eukaryota; kingdom Metazoa; phylum Chordata; class Actinopteri; order Cypriniformes; family Gobionidae; genus Pseudorasbora; species Pseudorasbora parva. The sequence goes on from NC_090195.1 coordinate 25,477,842, forward strand.
TTCACTATCTGTTTGGGGACTCACCATAGACATAATGGTTTTTATGCTGTACAAACCATATTTTGTCCTCCTACACTGCTCCTACCCCAAAACCTACCCATCACACAAAACTTTCTGCATTTTTACATTTTCAAAAGAACTCCTTCTGTCTGATTTATAAGCTTTTGTACCCATTGGGAAGTCCCCATGAGTCTGTGTGCATTCAGGTTTAAGTCCCCACCAGGCTAGAAAACCATTCACACACACACACAGAGGCAAGGTTTTTTGCTTGAAAACTTATACAATATTGCCCTCTACTGGTCATTTAAGTTAGAGCATAAGTGTTGAAAAAAAAACAAAACAAAAAAACAGTGTGATATATAGAATAACCAGCAGGTGGGAGTATAGCCTTATTAATGAACCAGGCACTTGTGTGCTTATTTTATCTTTTTTAGGCTTTTGCTACGGGAACACCGTTTGAGATATCCAATAACCGTTCGCATTTTAGCATCTTCTGTATATTTACTTTATGTTGTCCGAGTTTGGAGGAGATTGAATGAATCGCTTTTGAGGAGAGGGTAAAAACTCAGAGCTCGCTTTCGACTTCTTGTTATCTTCCAACCAAATTATCTGACTTCCTGTCGGTCACAGCTAATGACTGTAAATTAGAAAGTTGTCCGGCTCGAAATGTACAATATATATACCGAGTTTGGTGAATGTAGATAAAACTAACCCCCCACTTTGGACAAAAGATGGCGCTACTGAGCCCCTCTACCACGCCCGTTTCTGAATCTTTGCTTGCATCTTCTGGACAGCATGTCTGATGTGTGTGTTGAGTTTCATGCAATTTCAAGCATGTGAAGAGTCTCAAAAACACCAAAAAAGATTATTAGACTTTGACACGTTGCCATGACAACAGTTTTTCTAGAATCAGGAATCCATTCATATGTCTATATCTGCTATGTTTTGACATAATACTGATGAAGTTTGAAGTAAATCGGGTGAAAATAAGATGGGGATTTAAAGCAATTTTGAAAGTGACACACTTCCTGCTGCCAGTTGGTGGCGCTATAACTTTGACTCACAAAAGTCATATCCATGTGATCGTCCTCTTACAACGAACACACAGCTGAAGTTTCATCAAAATGAATTAATGTATGCAGAAGTTATAATACACTTCCTGTTTGCCTTTTCTCGCCATAAATTCGTCTCTTCGCCACGGCCAAACCGTTTGAGATATCAAAAAGTTGCTCGCAATTTAGCATCCTCAGTGTCTTGACTTCAGGCTGACCGAGTTTGGTGCTGATCGGGTGAATCGTCTAGGAGGAGTATCGCAAATTCCACAGCATGCGTTTTCCGAACAACCCATAATAGCTCACTTCCTGTTGGGCTGACGCATAACTTAGAGCACGAAAGTTGTTCGGCCCGATGAGCTCTATATGTGTACCGAGTTTCATATATGTACGTGCAAGTGTGTTTGATTTATAGACCCCGTTTTCAGACCCCACTTTAGGGGGCGCTGTCGAGCCTCCTTGCCACGCCCGGGTCCCAGCCTCAGCCCGGCCCTGATGGCCGCGCATTCTGATGCGTGTGCAAAGTTTCAAGAGTTTTCGAGCATGGGAAAGGCCCCAAAAATGCCCAAATAGTCGGTAAAAAAAATAATAATAAATAATAATAATCCTTAGAAGAACAATAGGGCTCTGCGCCCTTTCAGGGCTTGGGCCCTAATAACAAATAATCCTTAGAAGAACAATAGGGCTCTGCGCCCTTTCAGGGCTTGGGCCCTAATAATAATAACAAATAATCCTTAGAAGAACAATAGGGCTCTGCGCCCTTTCAGGGCTTGGGCCCTAATAATAATAATTAAAGCTGCGAGCAGCGATGACGGGCCCAAGCCGGGGGCACCGCCACCCCGGTGGCATCAGCTTAACTGTGCACAGCAGGCCAATAGGCATTTAATATGGGAAAAATAAATAAAGGGACTTTGTCAAAGTCATTTGAATTCACCTCATTAACTGCAGCAACTGGTGCTGCTATGACCAGGAACCACAACACTCACATCTATGAGATCAATTACATTTTATTCATTAATTTTATGTCAGATGATGTCAAATGTCAATTTCAAAATGAATGCAGAATACTGTCCAAATGCTGATGTTGTATTATCCTTACACTTCTCTTAAAAATAAATTAAGCCAAATCACAGAGACTGCAACAATGATTTTAATATCAGTGTCAGGTAAGAGTAATATGTGTGCATAAAATTTATGGAAGTTTATAATAAACAGCCACTTTTATAAAATCATGTGAAATTAAATTTTTTAATCCATTTGAATTCTATCAATAAATAATTAGTTTAAAGAGGTGTTTTTATTGTTTTTTTTATTATTTTTCACAATAAAGTGATAGATATTTGTGATAGCCTATGATATGAAAGGGTTAAATTATTAAAAAAACAAGAGACAAGGTGACACACAGAGTGAGAGAGACCCCCTTCACACACACACACACACACACACACACACACACACACACACACACACACGCACGCACACACACACACACACACACACACACACACACACAGTGATCCTGAGGGGGGGGGGGGAACTAATTATATAAAACAATATTGTCAATGACCTACAAATAAACTGGTTTTATACATTTATTTTTTTTATTCAAACCCAGAATAATATGTTTAATCCTTTAATGCAGGCCAAAGCACAGCATTGAGAGGTAATTGTTTTAGACAGAAGAGTGGCTCACACACACACACACACACACACACACACACACACACACACACACACACACACACACACACACACACACACACACACTCTAGAAATCAGTGACACGTGTCCCCATGAGTCTGTGTGCATTCAGGTTGAAGTCCCCACCAGGCTAGAAAAAAGAACACACACACACACACACACACACACACACACACACAAGTAATGCTAAAGTATGCTGCAGGCAACTCTTATCAGTTCAGCCCATCCACCCCCCCACCCCCACACACACACACACACACTGTAGAAATCAGTGACACGTGTCCCCATGAGTCTGTGTGCATTCAGGTTGAAGTCCCCACCAGGCTAGAAAAAAGAACACACACACACACACACACACACACACACACACACACACACACACACACACACACACACACACACACACACACACACACACACACACACACACACACACAAGTAATGCTAAAGTATCCAGCAGGCAACTCTTATCAGTTCAGCCCATCCACCCATTTTTATGCTGTACAAACCATATATTCTGTCCTCCTACACTGCTCCTACCCCTAAACCTACCCATCACACAAAACTTTCTGCATTTTCACCTTTTCAAAAGAACTCATTCTGTCTGATTTATAAGCGTTTGTACCCATTGGGAAGTCCCCATGAGTCTGTGTGCATTCAGGTTTAAGTCCCAACCAGCCTAGAAAACCATTCTCACACACACACAGAGGCAAGTTTTTTTGCTTGAAAACTTATACAATATTGCCCTCTTCTGGTCATTTAAGGGAGAGCATAAGTGTTGAAAAAAAACACAAAAAAACAGTGTGATATATAGAATAACCAGCAGGTGGGAGTATAGCCTTATTTATGAACCAGGCACTTGTGTTCTTATTTTGTGTTTTTTAGGCTTTTGCTACGGGAACACCGTTTGAGATATCCAATAACCGTTCACATTTTAGCATCTTCTGTATATTTACTTCATGTTGTCCGAGTTTGGAGGAGATTGAATGAATCGCTTTTGAGGAGAAGGTAAAAACTCAGAGCTCGCTTTCGACTTCTTGTTATCTTCCAACCAAATTATCTGACTTCCTGTCGGTCACAGCTAATGACTGTAAATTAGAAAGTTGTCTGGCTCGAAATGTACAATATATATACCGAGTTTGGTGAATGTAGATAAAACTAACCCCCCGCTTTGGACAAAAGATGGCGCTACTGAGCCCCTCTACCACGCCCGTTTCTGAATTTTTGCTTGCATCTTCTGGACAGCATGTCTGATGTGTGTGTTGAGTTTCATGTAATTTCAAGCATGTGAAGAGTCTCAAAAACACCAAAAAAATTATTAGACTTTGACACGTTGCCATGACAACAGTTTTTCTAGAATCAGGAATCCATTCATATGTCTATATCTGCCATGTTTTGACATTATACCGATGAAGCTTGAAGTAAATCGGGTGAAAATAAGATGGGGATTTAAAGCAATTTTGAAAGTGACACACTTCCTGCTGCCAGTTGGTGGCGCTATAACTTTGACTCACAAAAGTCATATCCATGTGATCGGCCTCTTACAACGAACACACAGCTGAAGTTTCATCAAAATGAATTAATGTATGCAAAAGTTATAACACACTTCCTGTTTCCCTTTTCTCGCCATAAATTCGTCTCTTCGCCACGGCCAAACCGTTTGAGATATCAAAAAGTTTCTCGCAATTTAGTATCCTCAGTGTCTTGACTTCATGCTGACCGAGTTTGGTGCTGATCGGGTGACTCGTCTAGGAGGAGTATCGCAAATTCCACAGCATGCGTTTTCCGAACAACCCATAATAGCTCACTTCCTGTTGGGCTGACGCATAACTTAGAGCACGAAAGTTGTTCGGCCCGATGAGCTCTATATATGTACCGAGTTTCATATATGTACGTGCAAGTGTGTTTGATTTATAGACCCCGTTTTCAGACCCCACTTTAGGGGGCGCTGTCGAGCCTCCTTGCCACGCCCGGGTCCCAGCCTCAGCCCGGCCCTGATGGCCGCGCATTCTGACGCGTGTTCAAAGTTTCAAGAGTTTTCGAGCATGGGAAGGGCCCCAAAAATGCCCAAATAGTCGGTAAAAAAAATAATAATAAATAATAACGAGCAGCGATGACGGGCCCAAGCCGGGGCACCGCCACCCCGGTGGCATCAGCTTAACTGTGCACAGCAGGCAATAGGCATTTAATATGGGGAAAAATAAATAAAGGGACTATGTCAAAGTCATTTGAATTCACCTCATTAACTGCAGCAACTGGTGCTGCTATGACCAGGAACCACAACACTCACATCTATGAGATCAATTACATTTTATTCATTAATTTTATGTCAGATGATATCAAATGTCAATTTCAAAATGAGTGCAGAATACTGTCCAAATGCTGAAGTTGTTTTATCCTTACACTTCTCTTAAAAATAAATTAAGCCAAATCACAGAGACCACAACAATGATTTTAATATCAGTGTCAGGTAAGAGTAATATGCGTGCATAAAATTTATAGAACTTTATAAACAGGAGAATATTTGAATATTGCTCTAATATGCCACATGTATCACAGCAGCTGGTGCCACTATGACCACAAGCCACACCTATTATGAAATTTAAATATAGATTTTTTTTTAATGCATTAGGATATAATGGGTCACTCTCAATTATGTGCAAATGCATCTTTTGCAGCTCAAAATTTTGTAAATTCAGAGGGCCAGTGTTTAATTAAGATATAGTATTTTCTTTGTTGTTTTTACATATTTTTCACACTAAAGTGATAGTTATTTGTGATAGCCTCTGATATGAAGGTTTAAATTATGACAATCAAGAGACAAGGTGGCACACACAAAGAGTGAGAGAGATCCCCTCCACACACACACACACACACACACACTCACACAATCAAAATGAAGCTGGCACCATCCCCCTACAAACAGACACACACACACTGAGAGAGAGAGAGAGAGAGAGAGAGAGAGAGAGAGAGAGAGAGAGAGAGAGAGAGAGAGAGAGAGAGAGAGAGAGAGAGAGAGAGAGAGAGAGAGAGAGAGAGAGAGAGAGAGAGAGAGATTAAACATGATTTTCAACAAAACAAAAATAGTAAAATCTAAACGGTGGGGAAAAGTTTCAAGCCACACTCATGATGTAATTTAAATATAGATGAATTCTAATGTAATGGGATATAAGTCATTTTCAAATATGTGCAAAGTTATCTTTTGCAGCGCAACATTTTGTATTTATTACAGTATTTAATTCAAGGTATTTGTAGAGTTTTTTTTTTTTTAAACTCATTTTTTTTTTACATTTGTATTAGCCTATGATATGTTAGGGTTCAATTATTACCATCGAGAGAAAGTGACACACACACACACACACACACACACACACACACACACACACACACACACACACACACACACACACACACACACATATCTGGTTCACTATCTTTTTGGGGACTCACCATAGACGTAATGGTTTTTATGCTGTACAAACCATATATTCTGTCCTCCTACACTGCTCCTGCCCCTAAACCTACCCATCACACAAAACTTTCTGCATTTTCACATTTTCAAAAGAACTCATTCTGTCTGATTTATAAAGCTTTTGTACCCATTGGGAAGTCCCATGAGTCTGTGTGCATTCAGGTTTTAGTCCCCACCAGCCTAGAAAACCATTCTCACACACACAGGCAAGTTTTTTTGCTTGAAAACTTATACAATATTGCCCTCTACTGGTCATTTAAGGGAGAGCATAAGTGTTGAAAAAAACCACACAAAAAAAACAGTGTGATATATAGAATAACCAGCAGGTGGGAGTATAGCCTTATTTATGAACCAGGCACTTGTGTGCTTATTTTGTCTTTTTTAGGCTTTTGCTAAGGGAAAACCATTTGAGATATCCAATAACCGTTCGCATTTTAGCATCTTCTGTATATTTACTTCATGTTGTCCGAGTTTGGAGGAGATTGAATGAATCGCTTTTGAGGAGAAGGTAAAAACTCAGAGCTCGTTTTCAACTTCTTGTTATCTTCCAACCAAATTATCTGACTTCCTGTTGGTCAGAGCTAATGACTGTAAATTAGAAAGTTGTCCGGCTCGAAATGTACAATATATATATACCGAGTTTGGTGAATGTACATAAAACTAACCCCCCACTTTGGACAAAAGCCACACTTCCTGCTGCCAGTTGGTGGCGCTATAACTGTGACTCACAAAAGTCATATCCATGTGATCGGCCTCTTACAACGAACACACAGCTGAAGTTTCATCAAAATGAATTAATGTATGCAGAAGTTATAACACACTTCCTGTTTCCCTTTTCTCGCCATAAATTCATCTCTTTGCCACGGCCAAACCGTTTGAGATATCAAAAAGTTGCTCGCAATTTAGCATCCTCAGTGTCTTGACTTCATGCTGACCGAGTTTGGTGCTGATCGGGTGAATCGTCTAGGAGGAGTATCGCAAATTCCAGAGCATGCGTTTTCCGAACAACCCATAATAGCTCACTTCCTGTTGGGCTGACGCATAACTTAGAGCACGAAAGTTGTTCAGCCCGATGAGCTCTATATGTGTACCGAGTTTCATATATGTACGTGCAAGTGTGTTTGATTTATAGAGCCCGTTTTCAGACCCCACTTTAGGGGGCGCTGTCGAGCCCCCCTGCCACGCCCGGGTCCCAGCCTCAGCCCGGCCCTGATGGCCGCGCATTCTGATGCGTGTGCAAAGTTTCAAGAGTTTTCGAGCATGGGAAAGGCCCCAAAAATGCCCAAATAGTCGGTAAAAAAAATAATAATATATAATTAAAGCTGCGAGCAGCGATGACGGGCCCAAGCCGGTGGCACCGCCACCCCGGTGGCATCAGCTTTACTGTGCACAGCAGGCCAATAGGCATTTAATATGGGAAAAAATAAATAAAGGGACTATGTCAAAGTCATTTGAATTCACCTCATTAACTGCAGCAACTGGTGCTGCTATGACCAGGAACCACAACACTCACATCTATGAGATCAGTTAAATTTTATTCTTTAATTTTATGTCAGGTGATGTCAAATGTCAATTTCAAAATGAATGCAGAATACTGTCCAAATGCTGAAGTTGTATTATCCGTACACTTCTCTTAAAAATAAATTAAGCCAAATCACAGAGACCGCAACAATGATTTTAATATCAGTGTCAGGTAAGAGTAATATGCGTGCATATAATTTATGGAAGTTTATTATAAACAGCCACTTTTATAAAATCATGTGAATTTTTTTTTTTTTATCCATTTGAATTCTATCAATAAATAATTAGTTTAAAGAGGTGTCATACATGATCTTTGCAAACACAGCACATGACCTTCTTTAAAGCCCATGTTATAGAAAACAATTAAAAGTATTAGGATATCACTTTCAATTATGTGCAAATGTATTTTTTGCAGCTCAAAATTTTGTAAGTTCAGAAGACCAGTATTTAATTAAAGATATAATATATGTTTTTGTTTTACTTATTTTTCACAATAAAGTGATAGATATTTGTGATAGCCTATGAAATGAAAGGGTTAAATTATGAAAAAACAAGAGACAAGGTGACACACACACAGAGTGAGAGAGACCCCCTCCACACACACACACACACACACACACACACACACACACACACACACACACACACACACACACACACACACAGAGTGATCCTGAGAGAGGGAGAGGGGGGGTAATTTTTTTATATTTATATTTTTTTAATTATAATTATTTGTATTACCACAATTATTTAACTAATTATATAAAACAATATTGTCAATGCCCTACAAATAAACTTGTTTTATACATTTATTTTTTTATTCAAACCCAGAATAATATGTTTAATCCTTTAATGCAGGCCAAAGCATTGAGAGGTAATCTTTTTAGACAGAAAAGTGTCTCTCTCTCTCACACACACACACACACACACACACACACACACACACACACACACACACACACACACACACACACACACACACACACACACACACACACACACACACACACACACACTCATGTCTGGTTCACTATCTTTTTGGGGACTCACCATAGACATAATGGTTTTTATGCTGTACACTCCATATATTCTGTCCTCCTACACTGCTCCTACCCCAAAACCTACCCATCACACAACTTTCTGCATTTTCACCTTTTCAAAAGAACTCATTCTGTCTGATTTATAAGCTTTTGTACAGGGACGTGCACAGGGGGGTTGCTCAGGTTGCCCGGGCAACTGCCCATATGCCCTTCTCGACTCACGTTGCCCTTCCGAGGTGGAAAAAAATAAATAAAAAAATCGTACAATGGATGCAGAATTTCATGTAGGCCTAGATACAAAAAAAAAAAAAATCGCAAAGCCTCGTTCACTTCCATATTCGGGTACACGTCCGAAAGTGAAAGTCAAGCAATTGCTTGGGGCACCGAGCTGGCCTGGGGCCTCAAGACAGCGACAGGTTAAGAATAAAATGCAACGACAAACTGCTTGAGCGCCCCTTTGATAGTCAATGCAGTAAAGTGCATTGACACTGTTATCGGAATCCCCCTCAAGGGGGCCCTCTCAGTCGTCGCTGACAACAGCCACCCAACCACCTTCTGCTGCCGGCAAAATACAAAACCTCCTCGGCGATCATGAAGCGGAATTATGCTTTAGGAAGCCAGAAAAGAAAAAAGAGAAAAAACAAGATAGTGGTAAGTGATAAATTACATTATATAAAATAGCTTTATTTGTACAAAAATTGTGTAATTTTGCAGCAGGTAGGCTAGCAAAAATATGTTTATGTTAGCTAACGTTACCTGCCTGGCAAATGCTGCTTGTACCGCCTTGACTGAGCCTGCATGAGCGGCACTAGAAGGAGATTGTCGCCGTTGTCGGGTGAGACTTAACGTTGTCGGAAAGGTATAACAAATGGACGATCATAAACTGTTGATGGCAGTTAAATTAATATTGTCTTTTTTTATTAGACTATTGATATTGACTGGTTTGAGTTCTTTATTGGTATAGGCAAGGGAAATGGCCTCAAACGCACCAAAATGCAGGAAATCACATCTACGAAATAAAAAAATTTTTTTATTCAAACCCAGAATAAAATGTTTTATCCTTTAATGCAGGCCAAAGCACAGCATTGAGAGGTAATCTTTTTAGACAGAAGAGTGGCTCACACACACACACACACACACACACTGTAGAAATCAGTGACACGTGTCCCCATGAGTCTGTGTGCATTCAGGTTGAAGTCCCCACCAGGCTAGAACAAAGAACACACACACACACACACGCACACACACACACACACACACACACACACACACACACACACTGTAGAAATCAGTGACACGTGTCTCCATGAGTCTGTGTGCATTCAGGTTGAAGTCCCCACCAGGCTAGAAAAAAGAACACACACACACACGCACACACACAGAGTAGTAATGCTGAAGTATGCTGCAGGCAACTCTTATCAGTTAAGCTCATCCACCATCCCCCATCCACAACACACACACCCACCCACAAACACACACACATACACACACACTCATGTCTGGTTCACTATCTTTCTGGGGACTCATAGACGTAATGGTTTTTATGCTGTACAAACCATATATTCTGTCATCCTACACTGCTCCTGCCCCTAAACCTACTCATCACACAAAACTTTCTTCAAAAGAACTCATTCTGTGTGATTTATAAGCTTTTGTACCCATTGGGAAGTCCCCATGAGTCTGTGTGCCTTCAGGTTTAAGTCCCCACCAGGCTAGAAAACCATTCACACACACACACAGAGGCAAGGTTTTTTGCTTGAAAACTTATACAATATTGCCCTCTACTGGTCATTTAAGGGAGAGCATGAGTGTTGAAAAAACAGGAAAAAAAAAACAGTGTGATATATAGAATAACCAGCAGGTGGGAGTATAGCCTTATTTATGAACCATTACTTGTGTCCCAATTTGGTCTTTTTTAGGCTTTTACTAAGGGAAAACCGTTTGAGATATCCAATAACCGTTCACATTTTAGCATCTTCTGTATATTTACTTCATGTTGTCCGAGTTTGGAGGAGATTGAATGAATCGCTTTTGAGGAGAAGGTAAAAACTCAGAGCTCGCTTTCCACTTTGTGTTATCTTCCAACCAAATTATCTGACTTCCTGTTGGTCAGAGCTAATGACTGTAAATTAGAAAGTTGTCCGGCTCGAAAAGTACAATATATATACCAAGTTTGGTGACTGCAGATAAAACTAACCCCCCACTTTGGACGTGAAGTGACACTTCCTGCTGCCAGTTGGTGGCGCTATAACTTTGACTCACAAAAGTCATATCCATGTGATCGGCCTCTTACAACGAACACAAAGCTGAAGTTTCATCAAAATGAATTAATGTATGCAAAAGTTTTAAAACACTTCCTGTTTCCTTTTTCTCGCTATAAATTCGTCTCTTCGCCACGGCCAAACCGTTTGAGATATCAAAAAGTTGCTCGCAATTTGGCATCCTCAGTGTCTTGACTTCATGCTGACCGAGTTTGGTGCTGATCGGGTGAATCGTCTAGGAGGAGTATCGCAAATTCCAGAGCGTGCGTTTTCCGAACAACCCATAATAGCTCACTTCCTGTTGGGCGAAGCTTATGACTATGAGTGCGGAAGTTGTTTGGCCCGATGAGATCTATAGGCGTACCGAGTTTCATACATGTACGTGCAAGTGTGTTTAATATATAGACCCAGTTTTTCAAGGGGGCGCTGTTGAGCCCCCCTGCCACGCCCGGGTCAAAGGCCTCTGCCAGACCCTGTTGGCCGCGCATTCCGATGCGTGTGCAAAGTTTCAAGAGTTTTCGAGCATGGGAAGGGCCCCAAAAATGCCCAAAAGGCGAAAAGATAATAATAATTAAAGCTGCGAGCAGCGATGACGGGCCCAAGCCGGGGGCACCGCCACCCCGGTGGCATCAGCTTAACTGTGCACAGCAGGCAATAGGCATTTAATATGGGAAAAAATAAATAAAGGGACTATGTCAAAGTCATTTGAATTCACCTCATTAACTGCAGCAACTGGTGCTGCTATGACCAGGAACCACAACACTCACATCTCTGAGATCAATTACATTTTATTCTTTAATATTATGTCAGGTGATGTCAAATGTCAATTTCAAAATGAATGCAGAATACTGTCCAAATGCTGAAGTTGTATTATCCTTACACTTCTCTTAAAAATAAATTAAGCCAAATCACAGAGACTGCAACAATGATTTTAATATCAGTGTCAGGTAAGAGTAATATGCGTGCATAAAATTTATAGAAGTTTATTTTAAACAGCCACTTTTATAAGATCATGTGAAATTATATTTTTTTTATCCATTTGAATTTTATCAATAAATAATTAGTTTAAAGAGGTGTCATACGTGATCTTTGCAAACACAGCACATGACCTTCTTTAAAGCCCATGTTATAGAAAACAATTAAAAGTATTAGGATATCACTTTCAATTATGTGCAAATGTATTTTTTGCAGCTCAAAATTTTGTAAGTTCAGAAGACCAGTATTTAATTAAAGATATAATATATGTTTTAGTTTTTTACTTATTTTTCACAATAAAGTGATAGATATTTGTGATAGCCTATGATATGAAAGGGTTAAATTATGAAAACACAAGAGAAAAGGTGACACACACACAGAGTGAGAGAGACCCCCTCCACACACACACACACACACACACACACACACACACACACACACACACACACACACACACACAGTGATCCTAAGAGAGGGAGAGGGAGGGAGGAGGGGGAATGACAGACACAAAATCTAAACAGTGAGAGAACATTGTTTTTATTTCACTGTCTGAAAACGCTGTTTTGCAATAACAACAATAGTTTTATCTTCAAAACAGTGTTCCCTAGGACATATCCAACCTGGTTACTAAATAAGGCTACACTTCCAACTTCTGGTTATTCTATATACCGGTAGCTCATTGGTTATCATTTTTGTCCTTAAACATTAATCTTCTCATTTTTAAGTTACACACACCAATTACTTTTTGTTGAAAAAGACAATTAAATGTGTTTTTTCCTTTGTTAGTATTTTTTTTTAAATATTTATGTTTTATTAATAATTATTTGTATTAACACAATTATTTAACTAATTATATAAAACAATATTGTCAATGCCCTACAAATAAACTGGTTTTATACATTTATTTTTTTATTCAAACCCAGAATAATATGTTTTATCATTTAATGCAGGCCAAAGCACAGCATTGAGAGGTAATCTTTTTAGCGCACACACACACACACACACACACACACACACACACACACACACACACACACACACACACACACACACACACACACACACACACACACACACACACACACACACACACACACACACACACACACACACTCATGTCTGGTTCACTATCTTTCTGGGGACTCATAGACGTAATGGTTTTTATGCTTTACAAACCATATATTCTGTCCTCCTGCCCCTACCCCTAAACCTACCCATTTCACAAAACTTTCTGCATTTTTACATTTTCAAAAGAACTCATTCTGTATGATTTATAAGCTTTTGTACCCATTGGGACCTCAATTTAGGCCCCTACAGTGACATGTGTCCCCATGAGTCTGTGTGCATTCAGGTTGAAGTCCCCACCAGGCTAGAACAACACACACACACACACACACACACACACACACACACACACACACACACACACACACACACACACACACACACACACACACACACACACACACACACACACACACAAACACACACAAACACACACACACACAGTAGTAATGCTGAAGTATGCTGCAGGCAACTCAAATCAGCTCAGCCCATCCCCCCATCCACAACACCCCCCTTCGACCCCCCGCCCCTGCCCCACACACACACACACACACACACACACACACACACACACACACACACACACACACACACACACACACACACACACTCATGTCTGGTTCACTATCTTTTTCTGGGGACTCACCATAGATGTAATGGTTTTTATGCTGTACAAACCATATATTCTGTCCTCATACACTGCTCCTACCCCTAAACCTACCCATCACACAACTTTCTGCATTTTCACCTTTTCAAAGTAACTCATTCTGTTTGATTTATAAGCTTTTGTACCCATTGGGAAGTCCCCATGAGTCTGTGTGCATTCAGGTTTAAGTCCCCACCAGGCTAGAAAACCATTCACACACACACACAGAGGTAAGGTTTTTTTGCTTGAAAACTTATACAATATTGCCCTCTATTGGTCATTTAAGTGAGAGCATAAGTGTTGAAAAAAAAAACAGTGTGCTATATAGAATAACCAGCAGGTGGGAGTATAGCCTTATTTATGAACCAGTTACTTGTGTCTCTCTTTTGTCTTTTTTAGCCTTTTGCTAAGGGAAAACCGTTTGAGATATCCAATAACCGTTCACATTTTAGCATCTTCTGTATATTTGCTTCATGTTGTCCGAGTTTGGAGGAGATTGAATGAATCGCTTTTGAGGAGAAGGTAAAAACTCAGAGCTCGCTTTCGACTTCTTGTTATCTTCCAACCAAATTATCTGACTTCCTGTTGGTCAGAGCTAATGACAGTAAATTAGAAAGTTGTCCGGCTCAAAATGTACAATATATATACCGAGTTTGGTGAATGTAGATAAAACTAACCCCCCGCTTTGGACAAAAGATGGCGCTACTGAGCCCCTCTACCACGCCCGTTTCTGAATCTTTGCTTGCATCTTCTGGACAGCATGTCTGATGTGTGTGTTGAGTTTCATGCAATTTCAAGCATGTGAAGAGTCTCAAAAACACCAAAAAAGATTATTGGACTTTGACACATTGCCATGACAACAGTTTTTCTAGAATCAGGAATCCATTCATATGTCTATATCTGCCATGTTTTGACATTATACTGATGAAGTTTGAAGTAAATCGGGTGAAAATAAGATGGGGATTTAAAGCAATTTTGAAAGTGACACACTTCCTGCTGCCAGTTGGTGGCGCTATAACTTTGTCTCACAAAAGTCATATCCATGTGATCGGCCTCTTACAACGAACACACAGCTGAAGTTTCATCAAAATGAATTAATGTATGCAGAAGTTATAACACACTTCCTGTTTCCTTTTTCTCGCCATAAATTCGTCTCTTCGCCACGGCCAAACCGTTTGAGAAATCAGAAAGTTGCTCGCAATTTGGCATCCTCAGTGTCTTGACTTCATGCTGACCGAGTTTGGTGCTGATCGGGTGAATCGTCTAGGAGGAGTATCGCAAATTCCACAGCATGCGTTTTCCGAACAACCCATAATAGCTCACTTCCTGTTGGGCTGACGCATAACTTAGAGCACGAAAGTTGTTCGGCCCGATGAGCTCTATATGTGTACCGAGTTTCATATATGTACGTGCAAGTTGGTTTGATTTATAGACCATGTTTTCAGACCCCACTTTAGGGGGCGCTGTCGAGCCCCCCTGCCACGCCCGGGTCCCAGCCTCAGCCCGGCCCTGATGGCCGCGCATTCTGATGCGTGTGCAAAGTTTCAAGAGTTTTCGAGCATGGGAAGGGCCCCAAAAATGCACAAATAGTCGCGTAAAAAAATAATAATAATAATAATAATAATTAAAGCTGCGAGCAGCGATGACGGGCCCAAGCCGGGGGCACCGCCACCCCGGTGGCATCAGCTTAACTGTGCACAGCATGCAAAAGGCATTTAATATGGGAAAAAATAAATAATGGGACTATGTCAAATTCATTTGAATTCACCTCATTAACTGCAGCAACTGGTGCTGCTATGACCAGGAACCACAACACTCACATCTCTGAGATCAATTACATTTTATTCTTTAATTTTATGTCAGGTGATGTCAAATGTCAATTTCAAATGAGTGCAGAATACTGTCCAAATGCTGAAGTTATATTATCCTTACACTTCTCTTAAAAATAAATTAAGCCAAATCACAGAGACCGCAACAATGATTTTAATATCAGTGTCAGGTAAGAGTAATATGCGTGCATAAAATTAATAGAAGTTTATTATAAACAGCCACTTTTATAAGATCATGTGAATTTTTTTTTTATCCATTTGAATTTTATCAATAAATAATTAGTTTAAAGAGGTGTCATACGTGATCTTTGCAAACACAGCGCATGACCTTCTTTAAAGCCCATGTTATAGAAAACAATTAAAAGTATTAGGACATCACTTTCAATTATGTGCAAATGTATTTTTTGCAGCTCAATATATATACAATACATTTTTTAAACTTATTTTTCACAATAAAGTGATAGATATTGCTGATA
This sequence comes from Pseudorasbora parva, assembly GCF_024679245.1. Classification (NCBI taxonomy): domain Eukaryota; kingdom Metazoa; phylum Chordata; class Actinopteri; order Cypriniformes; family Gobionidae; genus Pseudorasbora; species Pseudorasbora parva. Next base: position 25,493,883 of record NC_090195.1, read on the forward strand.
GCCTATGATATGAAATGGTTAAATTATGAAAAACAAGAAACAAGGCGACACACAGAGTGAGAGAGACCCCCTCCACACACACACACACACACACACACACACACACACACATAGAGTGATCCTGAGAGAGGGAGAGTGAGGGGGAAGGGGAATGACAGACACAAAATCTAAACAGTGAGAGATCATTGTTTTTATTTCACTGTTTTGCAATAACAACAATAGTTTTATCTTCAAAACAGTGTTCCTAGGACATATCCAACCTGGTTACTAAATAAGGCTACACTCTCACCTTCTGGTTATTCTATATGCCGGTAGCTCATTGGTTCTCATTTTTGTCCTTAAACAAAAGGCATTATTCTTCTCATTTTTAAGTTACACACACTACTTATTTTTTCCTTTTCTTTTTAAAGACAATTAAATGTGTTTTTTCTTTTGTTAGTAATGTTTTTTTATATTTATATATTTTTATTAATAATTATTGGTATTAACACAATTATTTAACTAATTATATAAAACAATATTGTCAATGCCCTACAAATAAACTGGTTTTATACATGAATTTTTTTATTCAAACCCAGAATAATATGTTTAATCCTTTAATGCAGGCCAAAGCACAGCATTGAGAGGTAATCTTTTTAGACAGAAGAGTGGCTCTCTCTCTCACACACACACACACACACACACACACACACACACACACACACACACACACACACACACACACACACACACACACACACACACACACACACACACACACACACACACACACACACACACACACACACACACTGTAGAAATCAGTGACACGTGTCCCCATGAGTCTGTGTGCATTCAGGTTGAAGTCCCCACCAGGCTAGAAAAAAGAACACACACACACACACACACACACACACACACACACACACACACACACACACACACACACACACACACACACACACACACACACTAGTAATGCTAAAGTATGCTGCAGGCAACTCTTATCAGTTCAGCCCATCCCCCCCCACCCCACCCCACACACACACACACACACACACACACACACACACACACACACACACACACACACACACTCATGTCTGGTTCACTATCTGTTTGGGGACTCACCATAGACATAATGGTTTTTATGCTGTACAAACCATATTCTGTCCTCCTACACAGCTCCTACCCCAAAACCTACCCATCACACAAAACTTTCTGCATTTTTACATTTTCAAAAGAACTCATTCTGTCTGATTTATAAGCTTTTGTACCCATTGGGAAGTCCCCATGAGTCTGTGTGCATTCAGGTTTAAGTCCCCACCAGGCTAGAAAACCATTCTCACACACACACAGAGGCAAGGTTTTTTGCTTGAAAACTTATACAATATTGCCCTCTACTGGTCATTTAAGTGAGAGCATAAGTGTTGAACAAAAAAAAAAAAAAAAACTGTGTGCTATATAGAATAACCAGCAGGTGGGAGTATAGCCTTATTTATGAACCAGGCACTGGTGTGCTTATTTTGTGTTTTTTAGGCTTTTGCTACGGGAAAACCGTTTGAGATATCCAATAACCGTTCGCATTTTAGCATCTTCTGTATATTTACTTTATGTTGTCCGAGTTTGGAGGAGATTGAATGAATCGCTTTTGAGGAGAGGGTAAAAACTCAGAGCTCGCTTTCGACTTCTTGTTATCTTCCAACCAAATTATCTGACTTCCTGTCGGTCACAGCTAATGACTGTAAATTAGAAAGTTGTCCGGCTCGAAATGTATAATATATATACCGAGTTTGGTGAATGTAGATAAAACTAACCCCCCACTTTTGACAAAAGATGGCGCTACTGAGCCCCTCTACCACGCCCGTTTCTGAATCTTTGCTTGCATCTTCTGGACAGCATGTCAGATGTGTGTGTTGAGTTTCATGCAATTTCAAGCATGTGAAGAGTCTCAAAAACACCAAAAAAGATTATTAGACTTTGACACGTTGCCATGACAACAGTTTTTCTAGAATCAGGAATCCATTTATATGTCTATATCTGCCATGTTTTGACATAATATTGATGAAGTTTGAAGTAAATCGGGTGAAAATAAGATGGGGATTTAAAGCAATTTTGAAAGTGACACACTTCCTGCTGCCAGTTGGTGGCGCTATAACTTTGACTCACAAAAGTCATATCCATGTGATCGTCCTCTTACAACGAACACACAGCTGAAGTTTCATCAAAATGAATTAATGTATGCAAAAGTTATAACACACTTCCTGTTTCCCTTTTCTCGCCATAAATTCGTCTCTTCGCCACGGCCAAACCGTTTGAGATATCAAAAAGTTGCTTGCAATTTAGCATCCTCAGTGTCTTGACTTCATGCTGACCGAGTTTGGTGCTGATCGGGTCAATCGTCTAGGAGGAGTACCGCAAATTCCACAGCATGCGTTTTCCGAACAACCCATAATAGCTCACTTCCTGTTGGGCTGACGCATAACTTAGAGCACGAAAGTTGTTCGGCCCGATGAGCTCTATATGTGTACCGAGTTTCATATATGTACGTGCAAGTGTGTTTGATTTATAGAGCCCGTTTTCAGACCCCACTTTAGGGGGCGCTGTCGAGCCCCCCTGCCACGCCCGGGTCCCAGCCTCAGCCCGGCCCTGATGGCCGCGCATTCTGATGCGTGTGCAAAGTTTCAAGAGTTTTCGAGCACGGGAAAGGCCCCAAAAATGCCCAAATAGTCGGTAAAAAAAATAATAATATATAATTAAAGCTGCGAGCAGCGATGGCGGGCCCAAGCCGGTGGCACCGCCACCCCGGTGGCATCAGCTTAACTGTGCACAGCAGGCAATAGGCATTTAATATGGGAAAAAATAAATAATGGGACTATGTCAAAGTCATTTGAATTCACCTCATTAACTGCAGCAACTGGTGCTGCTATGACCAGGAACCACAACACTCACATCTCTGAGATCAATTACATTTTATTCATTAATTTTATGTTAGATGATGTCAAATGTCAATTTCAAAATGAGTGCAGAATACCGTCCAAATGCTGAAGTTGTATTATCCTTACACTTCTCTTAAAAATAAATTAAGCCAAATCACAGAGACCGCAACAATGATTTTAATATCAGTGTCAGGTAAGAGTAATATGCGTGCATATCATTTATAGAAGTTTATTATAAACAGCCACTTTTATAAGATCATGTGAAATTATTTTTTTAATCCATTTGAATTATATCAATAAATTATTAGTGTAAAGAGGTGACATACGTGATCTTTGCAAACACAGCACATGACCTTCTTTAAAGCCCATGTTATAGAAAACAATTAAAAGTATTAGGATATAATAGGTCACTTTCAATTATGTGCAAATGCATTTTTTGCAGCTCAAAATATTGTAAGTTCAGAAGACCAGTGTTATATATATATATATATATATATATATATATATATATATATATATATATATATATATATATATATATATATATAATACATTTTTTAAACTTATTTTTCACAATAAAGTGATAGAAATTGCTGATATAGCCTATGATATGAAAGGGTTAAATTATGAAAAAAAAAAAAAAACAAGGCGACACACACAGAGTGAGAGAGACCCCCTCCACACACACACACACACACATGAGTGTGATCCTGAGAGAGGGAGAGAGACCCCCTCCACACACACACATAGAGTGATCCTGAGAGAGGGAGAGTGAGGGGGGAGGGGGAATGACAGACACAAAATCTAAACAGTGAGCGAACATTGTTTTTATTTCACTGTCTGAAAACACTGTGTTGCAATAACAACAATAGTTTAATCTTCAAAACAGTGTTCCCTAGGACATATCCAACCTGGTTACTAAATAAGGCTACACTTCCACCTTCTGGTTATTCTATATGCCGGTAGCTCATTGGTTCTCATTTTTGTCCTTAAACAAAAGGCATTAATCTTCTCATTTTTTAAGTTACACACACTACTTTTTTTTTTTTTTTTTTTAAAGACAATTAAATGGGTTTTTTCTTTTGTTAGTAATGTTTTTTTATATTTATATTTTTTATTAATAATTATTTGTATTAACACAATTATTTAACTAATTATATAAAACAATATTGTCAATGCCCTACAAATAAACTGGTTTTATACATTCATTTTTTTATTCAAACCCAGAATAAATTTTTTTATCCTTGAATGCAGGCCAGAGCACAGCATTGAGAGGTAATCTTTTTAGACAGAAGAGTGGCTCACACACACACACACACACACACACACACACACACACACACACACACACTGTAGAAATCAGTGACACGTGTCCCCATGAGTCTGTGTGCATTCAGGTTGAAGTCCCCACCAGGCTAGAAAAAAGAACACACACACACGCACGCACGCACGCACACACGAACACACACACACAGTAGTAATGCTGAAGTATGCTGCAGGCAACTCTTATCAGTTAAGCCCATCCACCATCCACCATCCCCCATCCACAACACACACACACCCACCCACAAACACACACACATTCACACATACTCATGTCTGGTTCACTATCTTTCTGGGGACTCATAGATGTAATGGTTTTTATGCTGTACAAACCATATATTCTGTCATCCTACACTGCTCCTGCCCCTAAACCTACCCATCACACAAAACTTTCTTCAAAAGAACTCATTCTGTCTGATTTATAAGCTTTTGTACCCATTGGGAAGTCCCAATGAGTCTGTGTGCATTCAGGTTTAAGTCCCCACCAGGTTAGAAAACCAGAGAGGCAAGGTTTTTTGCTTGAAAACTTATACAATATTGCCCTCTACTGGTCATTTAAGGGAGAGCATAAGTGTTGAAAAAACAGAAAAAAAACAGAAAAACAGCCAGTGTGATATATAGAATAACCAGCAGGTGGGAGTATAGCCTTATTTATGAACCAGGCACGTGTGTCCCTATTTTGTGTTTTTTAGGCTTTTGCTACGTGAAAACCGTTTGAGATATCCAATAACCGTTCGCATTTTAGCATCTTCTGTATATTTACTTCATGTTGTCCGAGTTTGGAGGAGATTGAATGAATCGCTTTTGAGGAGAAGGTAAAAACTCAGAGCTCGCTTTCCACTTTGTGTTATCTTCCAACCAAATTATCTGACTTCATGTTGGTCAGAGCTAATGACAGTAAATTAGAAAGTTGTCCGGCTCGAAAAGTACTATATATATACCGAGTTTGGTGAATGTAGATAAAACTAACCCTCCTCTTTGGACAAAAGTGACACTTCCTGCTGCCAGTTGGTGGCGCTATAACTTTGACTCACAAAAGTCATATCCATGTGATCGGCCACTTACAACGAACACACAGCTGAAGTTTCATCAAAATGAATTAATGAATGCAGAAGTTATAACACACTTCCTGTTTCCCTTTTCTCGCCATAAATTCGTCTCTTCGCCACGGCCAAACCGTTTGAGATATCAAAAAGTTGCTCGCAATCTAGCATCCTCAGTGTCTTGACTTCCTGCTGACCGAGTTTGGTGCTGATCGGGTGAATCGTCTAGGAGGAGTATCGCAAATTCCACAGCATGCGTTTTCCGAACAACCCATAATAGCTCACTTCCTGTTGTGCTGACGCATGACTTAGAGCACGAAGGTTGTTCGGCCCGATGAGCTCTATATGTGTACCGAGTTTCATATGTGTACGTGCAAGTGTGTTTGATTTATAGACCCCGTTTTCAGAGCCCACTTTAGGGGGCGCTGTCGAGCCCCCCTGCCACGCCCGGGTCCCAGCCTCAGCCCGGCCCTGATGGCCGCGCATTCTGATGCGTGTGCAAAGTTTCAAGAGTTTTCGAGCATGGGAAGGGCCCCAAAAATGCCCAAATAGTCGCGTAAAAAAATAATAAATAATAATAATAACAAAAAATAATCCTTAGAAGAACAATAGGGCTCTGCGCCCTTTCAGGGCTTGGGCCCTAATAATAATAACAAATAATCCTTAGAAGAACAATAGGGCTCTGCGCCCTTTCATGCCACACCGGTGGCATCAGCTTAACTGTGCACAGAAGGCCAATAGGCATTTAATATGGGAAAAAATAAATAAAGGGACTATGTCAAAGTCATTTGAATTCACCTCATTAACTGCAGCAACTTGTGCTGCTATGACCAGGAACCACAACACTCACATCTCTGAGATCAATTACATTTTATTCATTAATTTTATGTCAGATGATGTCAAATGTCAATTTCAAAATGAGTGCAGAATACTGTCCAAATGCTGAAGTTGTATTATCCTTACACTTCTCTTAAAAATAAATTAAGCCAAATCACAGAGACCGCAACAATGATTTTAATATCAGTGTCAGGTAAGAGTAATATGCGTGCATATAATTTATGGAAGTTTATTATAAACAGCCACTTTTATAAATTCATGTGAAATTTAATTTTTTTTATTCATTTGAATTCTATCAATAAATAATTCGTTTAAAGAGGTGTCATACGTGATCTTTGCAAACACAGCGCATGACCTTCTTTAAAGCCCATGTCATAGAAAACAAAAGTATTAGGATATCACTTTTAATTATGTGCAAATGTATTTTTTGCAGCTCAAAATTTTGTAAGTTCAGAAGACCAGTATTTAATTAAAGATATAATATATGTTTTTGTTTTACTTATTTTTCACAATAAAGTGATAGATATTTGTGATAGCCTATGATATGAAAGGGTTAAATTATGAAAAAACAAGAGACAAAGTGACACACACACAGAGTGAGAGAGACCCCCTCCACACACACACACAAACACACACACACACACACACACACACACACACACACACACACACACACACACACACACACACACACACACACACACACACACACAGTGATCCTAAGAGAGGGAGAGGGAGGGGGGAGGGGGAATGACAGACACAAAATCTAAACAGTGAGAGAACATTGTTTTTATTTCACTGTCTGAAAACACTGTTTTGCAATAACAACAATAGTTTTATCTTCAAAACAGTGTTCCCTAGGACATATCCAACCTGGTTACTAAATAAGGCTACACTTCCAACTTCTGGTTATTCTATATACCGGTAGCTCATTGGTTATCATTTTTGTCCTTAAACATTAATCTTCTCATTTTTAAGTTACACACACCAATTACTTTTTGTTGAAAAAGACAATTAAATGTGTTTTTTCCTTTGTTAGTAATTTTTTTAAAATATTTATGTTTTATTAATAATTATTTGTATTAACACAATTATTTAACTAATTATATAAAACAATATTGTCAATGCCCTACAAATAAACTGGTTTTATACATTTATTTTTTTATTCAAACCCAGAATAATATGTTTTATCATTTAATGCAGGCCAAAGCACAGCATTGAGAGGTAATCTTTTTAGCGCACACGCACACACACACACACACACACACACACACACACACACACACACACACACACACACACACACACACACACACACACACACACACACACACACACACACACTCATGTCTGGTTCACTATCTTTCTGGGGACTCATAGACGTAATGGTTTTTATGCTTTACAAACCATATATTCTGTCCTCCTGCCCCTACCCCTAAACCTACCCATTTCACAAAACTTTCTGCATTTTTACATTTTCAAAATAACTCATTCTGTATGATTTATAAGCTTTTGTACCCATTGGGACCTCAATTTAGGCCCCTACAGTGACATGTGTCCCCATGAGTCTGTGTGCATTCAGGTTGAAGTCCCCACCAGGCTAGAACAACACACACACACACACGCACACACACACACACAGTAGTAATGCTGAAGTATGCTGCAGGCAACTCAAATCAGCTCAGCCCATCCCCCCATCCACAACACCCCCCTTCACCCCCCCGCCCCTGCCCCTCACACACACACACACACACACACACACACACACACACACACACACACACACACACACACACACACACACACACACACACACACTCATGTCTGGTTCACTATCTTTTTCTGGGGACTCACCATAGGCATAATGGTTTTTATGCTGTACAAACCATATTCTGTCCTCCTACACTGCTCCTACCCCTAAACCTACCCATCACACAACTTTCTGCATTTTCACCTTTTCAAAGTAACTCATTCTGTCTGATTTATAAGCTTTTGTACCCATTGGGAAGTCCCCATGAGTCTGTGTGCATTCAGGTTTTAGTCCCCAGCAGGCTAGAAAACCATTCACACACACACACAGAGGTAAGGTTTTTTTGCTTGAAAACTTATACAATATTGCCCTCTATTGGTCATTTAAGTGAGAGCATAAGTGTTGAAAAAAAAAACAGTGTGCTATATAGAATAACCAGCAGGTGGGAGTATAGCCTTATTTATGAACCAGTTACTTGTGTCTCTCTTTTGTCTTTTTTAGCCTTTTGCTACGGGAAAACCGTTTGAGATATCCAATAACCGTTCACATTTTAGCATCTTCTGTATATTTGCTTCATGTTGTCCGAGTTTGGAGGAGATTGAATGAATCGCTTTTGAGGAGAAGGTAAAAACTCAGAGCTCGCTTTCGACTTCTTGTTATCTTCCAACCAAATTATCTGACTTCCTGTTGGTCAGAGCTAATGACTGTAAATTAGAAAGTTGTCCGGCTCAAAATGTACAATATATATACCGAGTTTGGTGACTGTAGATAAAACTAACCCCCCGCTTTGGACAAAAGATGGCGCTATTGAGCCCCTCTACCACGCCCGTTTCTGAATCTTTGCTTGCATCTTCTGGACAGCATGTCTGATGTGTGTGTTGAGTTTCATGCAATTTCAAGCATGTGAAGAGTCTCAAAAACACCAAAAAAGATTATTGGACTTTGACACATTGCCATGACAACAGTTTTTCTAGAATCAGGAATCCATTCATATGTCTATATCTGCCATGTTTTGACATTATACTGATGAAGTTTGAAGTAAATCGGGTGAAAATAAGATGGGGATTTAAAGCAATTTTGAAAGTGACACACTTCCTGCTGCCAGTTGGTGGCGCTATAACTTTGTCTCACAAAAGTCATATCCATGTGATCGGCCTCTTACAACGAACACACAGCTGAAGTTTCATCAAAATGAATTAATGTATGCAAAAGTTATAACACACTTCCTGTTTCATTTTTCTCGCCATAAATTCGTCTCTTCGCCACGGCCAAACCGTTTGAGAAATCAGAAAGTTGCTCGCAATTTAGCATCCTCAGTGTCTTGACTTCATGCTGACTGAGTTTGGTGCTGATCGGGTGAATCGTCTAGGAGGAGTATCGCAAATTCCACAGCATGCGTTTTCCGAACAACCCATAATAGCTCACTTCCTGTTGGGCTGACGCATAACTTAGAGCACGAAAGTTGTTCGGCCCGATGAGCTCTATATGTGTACCGAGTTTCATATATGTACGTGCAAGTTGGTTTGATTTATAGACCATGTTTTCAGACCCCACTTTAGGGGGCGCTGTCGAGCCCCCCTGCCACGCCCGGGTCCCAGCCTCAGCCCGGCCCTGATGGCCGCGCATTCTGATGCGTGTGCAAAGTTTCAAGAGTTTTCGAGCATGGGAAGGGCCCCAAAAATGCCCAAATAGTCGCGTAAAAAAATAATAATAATAATAATAATAATAACAAATAATCCTTAGAAGAACAATAGGGCTCTGCGCCCTTTCAGGGCTTGGGCCCTAATAATAATAATAAAAACCCTTAGAAGAACAATAGGGCTCTGCGCCCTTTCAGGGCTTGGGCCCTAATAACAAATAATCCTTAGAAGAACAATAGGGCTCTGCGCCCTTTCAGGGCTTGGGCCCTAATAATAATAATCCTTAGAAGAACAATAGGGCTCTTCGCCCTTTCAGGGCTTGGGCCCTAATAATCCTTAGAAGAACAATAGGGCTCTGCGCCCTTTCAGGGCTTGGGCCCTAATAATCCTTAGAAGAACAATAGGGCTCTGCGCCCTTTCAGGGCTTGGGCCCTAATAATCCTTAGAAGAACAATAGGGCTCTGCGCCCGTTCAGGGCTTGGGCCCTAATAATAATAATAATAATAATAATCCTTAGAAGAACAATAGGGCTCTGCGCCCTTTCAGGGCTTGGGCCCTAATTAAAGCTGCGAGCAGCGATGACGGGCCCAAGCCGGGGGCACCGCCACCCCGGTGGCATCAGCTTAACTGTGCACAGCAGGCCAATAGGCATTTAATATGGGAAAAAATAAATAAAGGGACTATGTCAAAGTCATTTGAATTCACCTCATTAACTGCAGCAACTGGTGCTGCTATGACCAGGAACCACAACAGTCACATCTATGAGATCAATTACATTTTATTCTTTAATTTTATGTCAGGTGATGTCAAATGTCAATTTCAAAATGAGTGCAGAATACTGTCCAAATGCTGAAGTTATATTATCCTTACACTTCTCTTAAAAATAAATTTGCCAAATCAGAGACCGCAACAATGATTTTAATATCAGTGTCAGGTAAGAGTAATATGCGTGCACATAATTTATGGAAGTTTATTATAAACAGCCACTTTTATAAGATCATGTGAAATTATTATTTTTTATCCATTTGAATTCTATCAATAAATAATTAGTTTAAAGAGGTGTCATGCGTGATCTTTGCAAACACAGCACATGACCTTCTTTAAAGCCCATGTTATAGAAAACAATTAAAAAGTATTAGGATATCACTTTTAATTATGTGCAAATGTATTTTTTGCAGCTCAAAATTTTGTAAGTTCAGAAGACCAGTGTTTAATTAAAGATATAATATATGTTTTAGTTTTTTACTTATTTTTCACAATAAAGTGATAGATATTTGTGATAGCCTATGGTATGAAAGGGTTAAATTATTAAAAAAACAAGAGACAAGGTGACACACAGAGTGAGAGAGACCCCCTCCACACACACACACACACACACACACACACACACACACACACAGTGATCCTGAGGAGGGGGGGGGGGTAACTAATTATATAAAACAATATTGTCGATGCCCTACAAATAAACTGGTTTTATACATTTATTTTCTTATTCAAACCCAGAATAATATGTTTAATCCTTTAATGCAGGCCAAAGCACAGCATTGAGAGGTAATTGTTTTAGACAGAAGAGTGGCTCACACACACACACACACACACACACACACACACACACACACACACACACACACAGTAGAAATCAGTGACACGTGTCCCCATGAGTCTGTGTGCATTCAGGTTGAAGTCCCCACCAGGCTAGAAAAAATAACACACACACACACACACACACACACACACACACACACACACACACACACACACACACACACACACACACACACACACACACACACACACACACACACACACACACACACACACAGTAGTAATGCTGAAGCATGCTGCAGGCAACCCTTTTCAGCTAAGCTCAGCCCATCCACCATCCCCCCCCCTCCCAACACACACAGACACACACACACACACACAGACACACACACACACAGACACACACACAGACACACACACACACACACACACACACACACACACACACACACACACACACACATACACTCATGTCTGGTTCACCATCTTTTTGGGGACTCAGCATAGATATAATGGTTTTTATGTTGTACAAACCATATATTCCGTCCTACACTGCCCCTGCCCATCACAGGAAACTTTCTGCATTTTCACATTTTCAAAAGAACTCATTCTGTCTGATTTATAAGCTTTTGTACCCATTGGGACGTCCCCATGAGTCTGTGTGCATTCAGGTTGAAGTCCCCACCAGGCTAGAAAACCATTCACACACACACACAGAGGCAAGTTTTTTTGCTTGAAAACTTATACAATATTTCCCTCTACTGGTCATTTAAAGGAGAGCATAAGTTTTGAAAAAAAAAAAAAACTGTGATATAAAGAATAACCAGCAGGTGGGAGTATAGTCTTATTTATGAACCAGTTACTTGTGTCTCTCTTTTGTATTTTTTAAGCTTTTGCTACGGGAACACCGTTTGAGATATCCAATAACCGTTCGCATTTTAGCATCTTCTGTATATTTACTTCATGTTGTCCGAGTTTGGAGGAGATTGAATGAATCGCTTTTGAGGAGAAGGTAAAAACTCAGAGCTCGCTTTCCACTTCTTGTTATCTTCCAACCAAATTATCTGACTTCCTGTTGGTCAGAGCTAATGACTGTAAATTAGAAAGTTGTCCGGCTCGAAATGTACAATATATATACAGAGTTTGGTGACTGCAGATAAAACTAACCCCCCCATTTTGGACAAAAGTGACACACTTGCTGCTGCCAGTTGGTGGCGCTATAACTTTGACTCACAAAAGTCATATCCATGTGATCGGCCTCTTACAACGAACACACAGCTGAAGTTTCATCAAAATAAATTAATGTATGCAAAAGTTATAACACACTTCCTGTTTCCCTTTTCTCGCCATAAATTTGTCTCTTCGCCACGGCCAAACCGTTTGAGATATCAAAAAGTTGCTCTCAATTTAGCATCCTCAGTGTCTTGACTTCATGCTGACCGAGTTTGGTGCTGATCGGGTGAATCGTCTAGGAGGAGTATCGCAAATTCCAGAGCATGCGTTTTCCGAACAACCCATAATAGTTCACTTCCTGTTGGGCGAAGCTTATGACTATGAGTGCGGAAGTTGTTTGGCCCTATGAGATCTATAAGTGTACCGAGTTTCATACATGTACGTGCAAGTGTGTTTAATATATAGACCCAGTTTTTCAAGGGGGCGCTGTTGAGCCCCCCTGCCACGCCCGGGTCAAAGGCCTCTGCCAGACCCTGTTGGCCGCACATTCCGATGCGTGTGCAAAGTTTCAAGAGTTTTCGAGCATGGGAATGGCCCCAAAAATGCGATGACGGGCCCAAGCCGGGGGCACCACCACCCCGGTGGCATCAGCTTAACTGTGCACAGCAGGCCAATAGGCATTTAATATGGGAAAAAATAAATAAAGGGACTATGTCAAAGTCATTTGAATTCACCTCATTAACTGCAGCAACTGGTGCTGCTATGACCAGGAACCACAACAGTCACATCTATGAGATCAATTACATTTTATTCATTAATTTTATGTCAGATGATGTCAAATGTCAATTTCAAAATGAGTGCAGAATACTGTCCAAATGCTGAAGTTGTATTATCCTTACACTTCTCTTAAAAATAAATTAAGCCAAATCACAGAGACCGCAACAATGATTTTAATATCAGTGTCAGGTAAGAGTAATATGCGTGCATATAATTTATGGAAGTTTATTATAAACAGCCACTTTTATAAAATCATGGGAAATTTAATTTTTTAATCCATTTGAATTCTATCAATAAATAATTAGTTTAAAGAGGTGTCATACGTGATCTTTGCAAACACAGCACATGACCTTTTTTAAAGCCCATGTTATAGAAAACAATTAAAAGTATTAGGATATCACTTTCAATTATGTGCAAATGTATTTTTTGCAGCTCAAAATTTTGTAAGTTCAGAAGACCAGTATTTAATTAAATATATAATATATGTTTTAGTTTTTTACTTATTTTTCACAATAAAGTGATAGATATTTGTGATAGCCTATGATATGAAAGGGTTAAATTATGAAAAAACAAGAGACAAGGTGACACACACACACACAGAGTGAGAGAGACCCCCTCCAGACACACACACACACACACACACACACACACACACACACACACACACACACACACACACACACACACACACACACACACACACACACACACACACAGTGAGAGAGACCCCCTCCAGACACACACACACACACACACACACACACACACAGTGAGAGAGACCCCCTCCAGACACACACACACACACACACACACACACACACACACACACACACACACACACACACACACACACACACACAGAGGGATCCTGAGAGGGGGGGGGGAGATAATGTTTTTTTTATATTTATATTTTTTATTAATAATTATTTGTATTACCACAATTATTTAACTAATTATATAAAACAATATTGTCAATGCCCTACAAATAAACTGGTTTTATACATTTATTTTTTTATTCAAACCCAGAATAATATGTTTAATCCTTTAATGCAGGCCAAAGCACAGCATTGAGAGGTAATCTTTTTAGCGCGCACACACACACACACACACACACACACACACACACACACACACACACACACACACACACACACACAAACTCATGTCTGGTTCACTATCTTTTTGGGGACTCATAGACGCAATGGTTTTTATGCTGTACAAATCATATATTCTGTCTCCCTACACTGCTCCTACCCTAAACCTACCCATCACACAACTTTCTGCATTTTTACATTTTCAAAAGAAGTCATTCTGTTTGATTTATAAGCTTCTGTACCCATTAGGACCTCAGTTTAGGTCCCTACAGTGACACGAGTCCTCATGAGTCTGTGTGCATTCAGGTTTAAGTCCCCAACAGGCTAGAAAACCATTCACACACACACACAGAGGCAAGGTTTTTTTGCTTGAAAACTTATACAATATTGCCCTCTACTGGTCATTTAAGGGAGTGTCAAAAACACCTAAAAAGATTATTAGACTTTGACACCTTGCCATGACAACAGTAAATGGATGGACTGCATTTATTTAGCGCTTTTATCCAAAGCGCTTTACATTTTTGCCTCACATTCACCCATTCATACACCGACGGCGATGTCAGCCATGCAAGGCGCCATCCAGCTCATCGGGAGCATGCTGGGGTTAGGTGTCTTGCTCATGGACACTTCGACACTTGGTCAGGTGGAACCGGGGATCGAACCACCAACCTTTCGGTTTGTAGACAATCTACATGAACCACTGAGCCACTGCCGCCCCTTAACTGCATTAACTGATATCAAAACAGTATTTCAAGAATCAGGAATCCATTCATATGTCTATATCTGCTATGTTTTGACATTATAAAGATGAATTTTGAAGTAAATCGGGTGAAAATAAGATGGGGATTTAAAGCAATTTTGAAAGTGACACACTTCCTGCTGCCAGTTGGTGGCGCTATAACTTTGACTCACAAAAGTCATATCCATGTGATCGTCCTCTTACAACGAATACACAGCTGAAGTTTCATCAAAATGAATTAATGTATACAAAAGTTATAACACACTTCCTGTTTGCCTTTTCTCGCCATAAATTCATCTCTTCGCTACGGCCAAACCGTTTGAGATATCAAAAACTTGCTCACAATTTAGCATCCTCAGTGTCTTGACTTCATGCTGACTGAGTTTGGTGCTGATCGGATCAATTGTCTAGGAGGAGTATCGCAAATTCCAGAGCATGCGTTTTCAAACAAGCCATAATAGCTCACTTCCTGTTTGGCTGACGTACAACTATGAGCACTATCGTTGTTTGGCCCAATGAGCTCTATATGTGTACCGAGTTTCATATATATATGTGCAAGCGTTTTTTATTAATGGACCAAGTTAAATCTCGCATTCAAGGGGGCGCTGTCGAGCCCCCCTGCCACGCCCAGGTCCCAGCCTCAGCCCGGCCCTGATGGCCGCGCATTCTGATGCGTGTGCAAAGTTTCAAGAGTTTTCGAGCATGGTAAGCGCCTCGAAAATGCCCAAATAGTCGGTAAAAAAAATAATAATTAAAGCTGCGAGCAGCGATGACGGGCCCAAGCCGGTGGCACCGCCACCCCGGTGGCATCAGCTTTACTGTGCACAGCAGGCCAATAGGCATTTAATATGGGAAAAAAATAAATAAAGGGACTATGTCAAAGTCATTTGAATTCACCTCATTAACTGCAGCAACTGGTGCTGCTATGACCAGGAACCACAACAGTCACATCTATAAGATCAATTACATTTTATTCTTTAATTTAATGTCAGGTGATGTCAAATGTCAATTTCAAAATGAGTGCAGAATACTGTCCAAATGCTGAAGTTGTATTATCCTTACACTTCTCTTAAAAATAAATTAAGCCAAATCACAGAGACCGCAACAATGATTTTAATATCAGTGTCAGGTAAGAGTAATATGCGTGCATATAATTTATAGAAGTTTATTATAAACAGCCACTTTTATAAGATCATGTGAATTTTTTTTTTATCCATTTGAATTCTATCAATAAATAATTAGTTTAAAGAGGTGTCATACGTGATCTTTGCAAACACAGCACATGACCTTCTTTAAAGCCCATGTTATAGAAAACAATTAAAAGTATTAGGATATCACTTTCCATTATGTGCAAATGTATTTTTTGCAGCTCAAAATTTTGTAAGTTCAGAAGACCAGTATTTAATTAATGATATAATATATGTTTTTGTTTTACTTATTTTTCACAATAAAGTGATAGATATTTGTGATAGCCTATGATATGAAAGGGTTAAATTATGAAAAAACAAGAGACAAGGTGACACACACACAGAGTGAGAGAGACCCCCTACACACACACACACACACACACACACACGCACACACACACACACACACAGAGTTTGAGAGACCCTCTCCACACACACACACACACACACACACACACACACACACACACACACACACACACGCACACACACAGAGTGATCCTGAGAGAGGGAGAGGGGGGATAATTTTTTTATATTTATATTTTTTTAATTATAATTATTTGTATTACCACAATTATTTAACTAATTATATAAAACAATATTGTCAATGCCCTACAAATAAACTTGTTTTATACATTTATTTTTTTATTCAAACCCAGAATAATATGTTTAATCCTTTAATGCAGGCCAAAGCATTGAGAGGTAATCTTTTTAGACAGAAAAGTGTCTCTCTCTCTCTCTCTCACACACACACACACACACACACACACACACACACACACACACACACACACACACACACACACACACACACACACACACACACACACACACACATACATGTCTGGTTCACTATCTTTTTGGGGACTCACCATAGACGTAATGGTTTTTATGCTGTACACTCCATATATTCTGTCCTCCTACACTGCTCCTATCCCTAAACCTACCCATCACACAACTTTCTGCATTATCACCTTTTCAAAAGAACTCATTCTGTTTGATTTATAAGCTTCTGTACCCATTGGGACCTCAGTTTAGGTCCCTACAGTGACACAAGTCCTCATGAGTCTGTGTGCATTCAGGTTTAAGTCCCCACCAGGCTAGAACAACACACACACACACACACACACACACACACACACACACACACACACACACACACACACACACACACAAGTAATGCTGAAGTATGCTGCAGGCAACTCAAATCAGCTAAGCCCATCCCCCATTCCCCCGTCCACAACACATACACACAGCCACACACACACACACACACACACACACACACACACACACACACACACACACACACACACACACACACACACACACACACACACACACACACACACACACACACACACACACACTCATATCTGGTTCACTATCTTTCTGGGGACTCACCATAGACGTAATGGTTTTTATGCTGTACAAAACATTAATTCTGTCCTCCTACACTGCCCCTGCCCCTAAATCTACCCATCACACAACTTTCTGCATTTTCACATTTTCAAAGTAACTCATTCTGTTTGATTTACAAGCTTTTGTACCCATTGGGAAGTCCCCATGAGTCTGTGTGCATTGAGGTTTAAGTCCCCACCAGGCTAGAAAACCATTCTCACACACACAGAGGCAAGTTTTTTTGCTTGAAAACTTATACAATATTGCCCTCTACTGGACATTTAAGGGAGAGCATGTGTTGAAAAAAAAAAAAAAAAACACAGTGTGCTATATAGAATAAACAGCAGGTGGGAGTATAGCCTTATTTATGAATCAGGCACTTGTGTTCTTATTTTGTGTTTTTTAGGCTTTTGCTACGGGAACACCGTTTGAGATATCCAATAACCGTTCGCATTTTAGCATCTTCTGTATATTTACTTCATGTTGTCCGAGTTTGGAGGAGATTGAATGAATCGCTTTTGAGGAGAGGGTAAAAACTCAGAGCTCGCTTTGCCACTTCTTATTATCTTCCAACCAAATTATCTGACTTCCTGTTGGTCAGAGCTAATGACTGTAAATTAGAAAGTTGTCCGGCTCGAAAAGTACAATATATATACCGAGTTTGGTGACTGCAGATAAAACTAACCCCCCACTTTGGACAAAAGCCACACTTCCTGCTGCCAGTTGGTGGCGCTATAACTTTGACTCACAAAAGTCATATCCATGTGATCGGCCTCTTACAACGAACACACAGCTGAAGTTTCATCAAAATGAATTAATGTATGCAAAAGTTATAACACACTTCCTGTTTCCCTTTTCTCGCCATAAATTTGTCTCTTCGCCACGGCCAAACCGTTTGAGATATCAAAAAGTTGCTCGCAATTTGGCATCCTCAATGTCTTGACTTCAGGCTGACCGAGTTTGGTGCTGATCGGGTGAATCGTCTAGGAGGAGTATCGCAAATTCCACAGCATGCGTTTTCCGAACAACCCATAATAGCTCACTTCCTGTTGGGCTGACGCATAACTTAGAGCACGAAAGTTGTTCGGCCCGATGAGCTCTATATGTGTACCGAGTTTCATATATGTACGTGCAAGTGTGTTTGATTTATAGACCCCATTTTCAGACCCCACTTTAGGGGGCGCTGTCGAGCCCCCCTGCCACGCCCGGGTCCCAGCCTCAGCCCGGCCTCTGATGGCCGCGCATTCTGATGCGTGTGCAAAGTTTCAAGAGTTTTCGAGCACGGGAAGGGCCCCAAAAATGCCCAAATAGTCGGGTTAAAATAATAATAATAATAATAATTAAAGCTGCGAGCAGCGATGACGGGCCCAAGCCGGGGGCACCGCCACCCCGGTGGCATCAGCTTAACTGTGCACAGCAGGCAATAGGCATTTAATATGGGAAAAAATAAATAAAGGGACTATGTCAAAGTCATTTGAATTCACCTCATTAACTGCAGCAACTGGTGCTGCTATGACCAGGAACCACAACAGTCACATCTCTGAGATCAATTACATTTTATTCATTAATTTTATGACAGGTGATGTCAAATGTCAATTTCAAAATGAGTGCAGAATACTGTCCAAATGTTGAAGTTGTATTATCCTTACACTTCTCTTAAAAATAAATTAAGCCAAATCACAGAGACCGCAACAATGATTTTAATATCATATAATATCATAATATAATTTAATATCATTGATATTTTAATATCAGTGTCAGGTAAGAGTAATATGCGTGCATAAAATTTATAGAAGTTTATTATAAACAGCCACTTTTATAAGATCATGTGAAATTAACTTTTTTTATCCATTTGAATTCTATCAATAAATAATTAGTTTAAAGAGGTGTCATACGTGATCTTTGCAAACACAGCACATGACCTTCTTTAAAGCCCATGTTATAGAAAACAATTAAAAGTATTAGGATATCACTTTCAATTATAAGCAAATGTATTTTTTGCAGCTCAAAATTTTGTGAGTTCAGAAGACCAGTATTTAATTAAAGATATAATATATGTTTTTGTTTTTTACTTATTTTTCACAATAAAGTGATAGATATTTGTGATAGCCTATGAAATGAAAGGGTTAAATTATGAAAAAACAAGAGACAAGGTGACACACACACAGAGTGAGAGAGACCCCCTCCACACACACACACACACACACACACACACACACACACACACACACACACACACACACACACACACACACACACACACACACACACACACACACACACACACACACACACACACACACACACACACACACACACACACACACACACACAGAGAGAGTGATCCTGAGAGAGGGAGAGGTAATTTTTGTTATATTTATATTTTTTTAATTATAATTATTTGTATTAACACAATTATTTAACTAATTATATAAAACAATATTGTCAATGCCCTACAAATAAACCGGTTTTATACATTTATTTTTTTATTCAAACCCAGAATAATATGTTTAATCCTTTAATGCAGGCCAAAGCATTGAGAGATAATCTTTTTAGACAGAAAAGTTTCTCTCTCTCTCTCTCTCTCTCTCTCTCTCTCTCTCTCTCTCTCTCTCTCTCTCACACACACACACACACACACACACACACACACACACACACACACACACACACACACACACACACACACACTTACACTCATGTCTGGTTCACTATCTTTTTGGGGACTCAGCATAGACGTAATGGTTTTTATGCTGTACAAACCATATATTCTGTCCTCCTACACTGCACCTACCCATCACAAAACTTTCTTCAAAAGAACTCATTCTGTCTGATTTATAAGCTTTTGTGCCCATTGAGAAGTCCCCATGAGTCTGTGTGCATTCAGGTTTAAGTCCCCACCAGGC
Organism: Pseudorasbora parva; assembly: GCF_024679245.1. Taxonomy (NCBI): domain Eukaryota; kingdom Metazoa; phylum Chordata; class Actinopteri; order Cypriniformes; family Gobionidae; genus Pseudorasbora; species Pseudorasbora parva. The sequence goes on from NC_090195.1 coordinate 25,514,216, forward strand.
TAGAACAACACACACACACACACACACACACACACACACACACACACACACACACACACACACACACACACACACACACACACACACACACACACACACACACACACACACACACACAGTAGTAATGCTGAAGTATGCTGCAGGCAACTCAAATCAGCTCAGCCCATCCCCCCATCCACAACACCCCCCTTCACCCCCCCACCCCTGCCCCTGCCCCTCACACACACACACACACACACACTCATGTCTGGTTCACTATCTTTTTCTGGGGACTCACCATAGAGGTAATGGTTTTTATGCTGTACAAACCATATATTCTGTCCTCATACACTGCTCCTACCCCTAAACCTACCCATCACACAACTTTCTGCATTTTCACCTTTTCAAAAGAACTCATTCTGTTTGATTTATAAGCTTTTGTACCCATTGGGAAGTCCCCATGAGTCTGTGAGCATTCAGGTTTAGGTCCCCACCAGGCTAGAAAACCATTCACACACACACACAGGGGTAAGGTTTTTTTGCTTGAAAACTTATACAATATTGCCCTCTACTGGTCATTTAAGTGAGAGCATAAGTGTTGAAAAAAAAAACAAAAAAAAAACAGTGTGATATAGAGAATAACCAGCAGGTGGGAGTATAGCCTTATTTATGAACCAGGCACTTGTGTTCTTATTTTGTGTTTTTTAGGCTTTTGCTACGGGACCACCGTTTGAGATATCCAATAACCGTTCGCATTTTAGCATCTTCTGTATATTTACTTCATGTTGTCCGAGTTTGGAGGAGATTGAATGAATCGCTTTTGAGGAGAAGGTAAAAACTCAGAGCTCGCTTTCGACTTCTTGTTATCTTCCAACCAAATTATCTGACTTCCTGTTGGTCAAAGCTAATGACTGTAAATTAGAAAGTTGTCCGGCTCGAAATGTACAATATATATACCGAGTTTGGTGAATGTAGATAAAACTAACCCCCCCACTTTGGACAAAAGTGACACACTTCCTGCTGCCAGTTGGTGGCGCTATAACTTTGACTCACAAAAGTCATATCCATGTGATCGGCCTCTTACAACGAACACACAGCTGAAGTTTCATCAAAATGAATTAATGTATGCAAAAGTTATAACACACTTCCTGTTTCCCTTTTCTCGCCATAAATTCGTCTCTTCGCCACGGCCAAACCGTTCGAGGTATCAAAAAGTTGCTTGCAATTTAGCATCCTCAGTGTCTTGACTTCATGCTGACCGAGTTTGGTGCTGATCGGGTGAATCGTCTAGGAGGAGTATCGCAAATTCCAGAGCATGCGTTTTCCGAACAACCCATAATAGCTCACTTCCTGTTGGGCTGACACATAACTTAGAGCACGAAAGTTGTTCGGCCCGATGAACTCTATATGTGTACCGAGTTTCATATGTGTACGTGAAAGTGTGTTTCATTTATAGACCACGTTTTCAGACCCCACTTTAGGGGGCGCTGTCGAGCCCCCCTGCCACGCCCGGGTCCCAGCCTCAGCCCGGCTCTGATGGCCGCGCATTCTGATGCGTGTGCAAAGTTTCAAGAGTTTTCGAGCATGGGAAGGGCCCCCAAAATGCCCAAATAGTCGGGTTAAAATAATAATAATAATAATAATTAAAGCTGCGAGCAGCGATGACGGGCCCAAGCCGGTGGCACCGCCACCCCGGTGACATCAGCTTAACTGTGCACTGCAGGCCAATAGGTAATTAATGGGAAAAAATAAATAAAGGGACTATGTCAAAGTCATTTGAATTCACCTCATTAACTGCAGCAACTGGTGCTGCTATGACCAGGAACCACAACAGTCACATCTATGAGATCAATTACATTTTATTCATTCATTTTATGTCAGGTGATGTCAAATGTCAATTTCAAAATGAGTGCAGAATACTGTCCAAATGCTGAAGTTGTATTATCCTTACACTTCTCTTAAAAATAAATTAAGCCAAATCACAGAGACCGCAACAATGATTTTAATATCAGTGTCAGGTAAGAGTAATATGCGTGCATATCATTTATAGAAGTTTATTATAAACAGCCACTTTTATAAGATCATGTGATTTTTTTTTTTTTATCCATTTGAATTCTATCAATAAATAATTAGTTTAAAGAGGTGTCATACGTGATCTTTGCAAACACAGCGCATGACCTTCTTTAAAGCCCATGTTACAGAAAAAAATTAAAAAGTATTAGGATATCACTTTCAATTATGTGCAAATGTATTTTTTTGCAGCTCAAAATTTTGTAAGTTCAGAAGACCATTATTTAATTAAAGATATAATATATGTTTTAGTTTTACTTATTTTTCACAATAAAGTGATAGATATTTGTGATAGCCTATGAAATGAAAGGGTTAAATTATGAAAAAACAAGAGACAAGGCGACACACACACAGAGTGAGAGAGACCCCCTACACACACACACACACACACACACACACACACACACACACACACACACACACACACACACACACACACACACACACGCACACACACAGAGTGATCCTGAGAGAGGGAGAGGGGGGGTAATTTTTTTTATATTTATATTTTTTTAATTATAATTATTTGTATTACCACAATTATTTAACTAATTATATAAAACAATATTTTCAATGCCCTACAAATAAACTTGTTTTATACATTTATTTTTTATTCAAACCCAGAATAATATGTTTAATCCTTTAATGCAGGCCAAAGCATTGAGAGGTAATCTTTTTAGACAGAAAAGTGTCTCTCTCTCTCTCTCTCTCTCTCTCTCTCTCTCTCTCTCTCTCTCTCTCTCTCTCTCTCTCTCTCTCTCTCTCTCTCTCTCACACACACACACACACACACACACACACACACACACACACACACACACACACACACACACACACACACATGTCTGGTTCACTATCTTTTTGGGCACTCACCATAGACGTAATGGTTTTTATGCTGTACACTCCATATATTCTGTCCTCCTACACTGCTCCTACCCCTAAACCTACCCATCACACAACTTTCTGCATTATCACCTTTTCAAAAGAACTCATTCTGTCTGATTTATAAGCTTCTGTACCCATTGGGACCTCAGTTTAGGTCCCTACAGTGACACGAGTCCTCATGAGTCTGTGTGCATTCAGGTTTAAGTCCCCAACAGGCTAGAAACACACACACACACACACACACACACACACACACACACAGACACAGACACACTGTAGTAAGCTGAAGGTAGAAATCAGCCCCCCCACCTCTCCACACACACACACACAAACATACAGTAGTAAGCTGCAGGTAGAAATCAGCCCCCCTCCCTCTCTCTCCACACACACACACACACACACACACACACACACTGTAGTAAGCTGAAGGTAGAAATCAGCCCCCCTCCCTCTCTCTCCACACACACACACACACACACACACACACACACGTCTGGTTCACTATCTTTTTGGGGACTCAGCATAGACGTAATGGTTTTTATGCTGTACAAACCATATATTCTGTCCTCCTACACTGCTCCTACCCCTAAACCTACCCATCACACAACTTTCTGCATTTTCACATTTTTAAAAGAACTCATTCTGTCTGATTTATAAGCTTTTGTACCCATTGGGAAGTCCCCATGAGTCTGTGTGCATTCAGGTTTAAGTCCCCACCAGGCTAGAAAACCATTCACACACACACACACACACACAGAGGCAAGTTTTTTTGCTTGAAAACTTATACAATATTGCCCTCTACTGGTCATTTAAGGGAGAGCATAAGTGCTGAAAAAACAGGAAAAAAAAACAGAAAAAAAAGTGTGATTATATAGAATAACCAGCAGGTGGGAGTATAGCCTTATTTATGAACCAGGCACTTGTGTGCTTATTTTGTCTTTTTTAGGCTTTTGCTACGGGAAGACCGTTTGAGATATCCAATAACCGTTCGCATTTTAGCATCTTCCGTATATTTACTTCATGTTGTCCGAGTTTGGAGGAGATTGAATGAATCGCTTTTGAGGAGAAGGTAAAAACTCAGAGCTCGCTTTCGACTTCTTGTTATCTTCCAACCAAATTATCTGACTTCCTGTTGGTCAGAGCTAATGACTGTAAATTAGAAAGTTGTCCGGCTCGAAAAGTACAATATATATACCGAGTTTGGTGAATGTAGATAAAACGAACCCCCCACTTTGAACAAAAGTGACACTTCCTGCTGCCAGTTGGTGGCGCTATAACTTTGACTCACAAAAGTCATATCCATGTGATCGGCCTCTTACAACGAACACACAGCTGAAGTTTCATCAAAATGAATTAATGTATGCAAAAGTTATAACACACTTCCTGTTTCCCTTTTCTCGCCATAAATTCATCTCTTCGCTACGGCCAAACCGTTTGAGGTTTCAAAAAGTTGCTCGCAATTTAGCATCCTCAGTGTCTTGACTTCAGGCTGACCGAGTTTGGTGCTGATCGGGTGAATCGTCTAGGAGGAGTATCGCAAATTCCAGAGCATGCGTTTTCCGAACAACCCATAATAGCTCACTTCCTGTTAGGCTGACACATAACTTAGAGCACGAAAGTTGTTCGGCCCGATGAGCTCTATATGTGTACCGAGTTTCATATATGTATGTTCAAACGTTTTTGATTTATGGACCAAGTCAAATATCGCATTCAAGGGGGCGCTGTCGAGCTCCCCTGCCACGCCCGGGTACCATCTATAGCCCGGCCCTGATGGCCGCGCATTCTGATGCGTGTTCAAAGTTTCAAGAGTTTTCGAGCATGGGAAGGGGCCCAAAAATGCCTGTATAGTCGTAAAAAAAAGAAAAAGAAAAAAAAAAAGAACTCTAAAGAAAACAATAGGGCTCTGCGCCCTTTCAGGGCTTGGGCCCTAATAATAATAATAATCCTTAGAAGAACAATAGGGCTCTGCGCCCTTTCAGGGCTTGGGCCCTAATAATCCTTAGAAGAACAATAGGGCTCTGCGCCCTTTCAGGGCTTGGGCCCTAATAAATAATAATAATAATAATAATTAAAGCTGCGAGCAGCGATGACGGGCCCAAGCCGGGGGCACCGCCACCCCGGTGGCATCAGCTTAACTGTGCACAGCAGGCAATAGGCATTTAATATGGGAAAAAATAAATAAAGGGACTATGTCAAAGTCATTTGAATTCACCTCATTAACTGCAGAAACTGGTGCTGCTATGACCAGGAACCACAACACTCACATCTGAGATCAATTACATTTTACTCTTTAATTTTATCTCTGATGATGTCAAATGTCAATTTCAAAATGAGTGCAGAATACTGTCCAAATGCTGAAGTTGTATTATCCTTACACTTCTCTTTATGTGTTTTTGACCTACCGTAAATTGTGATTGTTCACCAGTCTTATGCTACAAAAAGCATGCTTGTTTTTATTTCAATATGTGTGGCATTCAATATTTTTTTTTAAATATAAATAAATTAATTAATTAATTAAGCCAAATCACAGAGACCGCAACAATGATTTTAATATCAGTGTCAGGTAAGAGTAATATGCGTGCATATAATTTAAGGAAGTTTATTATAAACAGCCACTTTTATAAATTCATGTGAAATTTAATTTTTTAATCCATTTGAATTCTATCAATAAATAATTAATTTAAAGAGGTGTCATACGTGATCTTTGCAAACACAGCACATGACCTTCTTTAAAGCCCATGTTATAGAAAACAATTAAAAGTATTAGGATATCACTTTCAATTATGTGCAAATGTATTTTTTGCAGCTCAAAATATTGTAAGTTCAGAAGACCAGTATTTTATATATATATATAATAAAAAAAATTCTTCACAATAAAGTGATAGATATTGCTGATAGCAATTATGATATGAAAGGGTTAAATTATGAAAAAAACAAGAGACAAGGCGACACACAGAGTGAGAGAGACCCCCTCCACACACACACACACACACACACACACACACACACACACACACACACACACACACACACACACACACACACACACACACACACACACACACACACACACACACACACACACACACACACACACACACACACAGAGTGAGAGAGACCCCCTCCACACACACACACACACACACACAGAGTGATCCTGAGAGAGGGAGAGGGAGGGGAATGACGGACACAAAATCTAAACAGTGAGAGAACATTGTTTTTATTTCACTGTCTGAAAACACTGTTTTAATATATCAACAATATAGTTTTATCTTCAAAACAGTGTTCCCTAGGACATATCCAACCTGGTTACTAAATAAGGCTACACTCCCACCTTCTGGTTATTCTATATTTAGTTATTCTATATTTATATTTAAACAAAAGGCATTAATCTTCTCATTTTTTAAGTTACACACACTACTTTTTTTCTTTTTTTTTAAAGACAATTAAATGTGTTTTTTTTCTTTTGTTAGTAGTGTTTTTTTATATTTATATTTTTTTTATTAATAATTATTTGTATTAACACAATTATTTAACTAATTATATAAAACAATATTGTCAATGCCCTACAAATAAACTGGTTTTATACATTTATTTTTTTATTCAAACCCAGAATAATATGTTTTATCCTTTAATGCAGGCCAAAGCACAGCATTGAGAGGTAATCTTTTTAGACAGAAGAGTGGCTCACACACACACACACACACACACACACACACACACACACACACACACTGTAGAAATCAGTGACACGTGTCCCCATGAGTCTGTGTGCATTCAGGTTGAAGTCCCCACCAGGCTAGAAAAAAGAACACACACACACACGCACACACACACACACACACACACACACACACACACACACACACACACACACACACACACACACACACACACACACACACACACACACACACACACACACACACACACAGTAGTAATGCTGAAGTATGCTGCAGGCAACTCTTATCATTTAAGCCCATCCACCATCCCCCATCCACAACACACACACCCACCCACAAACACACACACATACACACACACTCATGTCTGGTTCACTATCTTTCTGGGGACTCATAGACGTAATGGTTTTTATGCTGTACAAACCATATATTCTGTCATCCTACACTGCTCCTGCCCCTAAACCTACCCATCACACAAAACTTTCCTCAAAAGAACTCATTCTATCTGATTTATAAGCTTTTGTACCCATTGGGAAGTCCCCATGAGTCTGTGTGCATTCAGGTTTAAGTCCCCACCAGGCTAGAAAACCATTCACACACACACACACACACACACAGGCAAGGTTTTTTGCTTGAAAACTTATACAATATTGCCCTCTACTGGTCATTTAAGGGAGAGTATAAGTGTTGAAAAAACAGGAAAAAAAAAACAGAAAAACAGCCAGTGTGATATATAGAATAACCAGCAGGTGGGAGTATAGCCTTATTTATGAACCAGGCACTTGTGTGCTTATTTTGTGTTTTTTAGGCTTTTGCTACGGGAACACCGTTTGAGATATCCAATAACCGTTCGCATTTTAGCATCTTCTGTATATTTACTTCATGTTGTCCGAGTTTGGAGGAGATTGAATGAATCGCTTTTGAGGAGAAGGTAAAAACTCAGAGTTCGCTTTCCACTTTGTGTTATCTTCCAACCAAATTATCTGACTTCCTGTTGGTCAGAGCTAATGACTGTAAATTAGAAAGTTGTCCGGCTCGAAAAGTACAATATATATACCGAGTTTGGTGAATGTAGATAAAACTAACCCCCCGCTTTGGACAAAAGTGACACTTCCCACTGCCAGTTGGTGGCGCTATAACTTTGACTCACAAAAGTCATATCCATGTGATCGGCCTCTTATAACGAACACACAGCTGAAGTTTCATCAAAATGAATTAATGTATGCAAAAGTTATAACACACTTCCTGTTTCCCTTTTCTCGCCATAAATTCATCTCTTCGCCACGGCCAAAGCGTTTGAGATATCAAAAAGTTGCTCGCAATTTAGCATCCTCAGTGTCTTGACTTCATGCTGACCGAGTTTGTTGCTGATCGGGTGAATCGTCTAGGAGGAGTATCGCAAATTCCACAGCATGCGTTTTCCGAACAACCCATAATAGCTCACTTCCTGTTGGGCTGACGCATAACTTAGAGCACGAAAGTTGTTCGGCCCGATGAGCTCTATATGTGTACCGAGTTTCATATATGTACGTGCAAGTGTGTTTGATTTATAGACCCCATTTTCAGACCCCACTTTAGGGGGCGCTGTCGAGCCCCCCTGCCACGCCCGGGTCCCAGCCTCAGCCCGGCCTCTGATGGCCGCGCATTCTGATGCGTGTGCAAAGTTTCAAGAGTTTTCGAGCACGGGAAGGGCCCCAAAAATGCCCAAATAGTCGGGTTAAAATAATAATAATAATTAAAGCTGCGAGCAGCGATGACGGGCCCAAGCCGGAGGCACCGCCACCCCGGTGGCATCAGCTTAACTGTGCACAGCAGGCCAATAGGCATTTAATATGGGAAAAAATAAATAAAGGGACTATGTCAAAGTCATTTGAATTCACCTCATTAACTGCAGCAACTGGTGCTGCTATGACCAGGAACCACAACACTCACATCTGAGATCAATTACATTTTACTCTTTAATTTTATCTCTGATGATGTCAATTGTCAATTTCAAAATGAGTGCAGAATACTGTCCAAATGCTGAAGTTGTATTATCCTTACACTTCTCTTTATGTGTTTTTGACCTACCGTAAATTGTGATTGTTCACCAGTCTTATGCTACAAAAAGCATGCTTGTTTTTATTTCAATATGTGTGGCATTCAATATTTTTTTTTAAATATAAATAAATAAATTAATTAATTAAGCCAAATCACAGAGATCGCAACAATGATTTTAATATCAGTGTCAGGTAAGAGTAATATGCGTGCATATAATTTAAGGAAGTTTATTATAAACAGCCACTTTTATAAATTCATGTGAAATTTAATTTTTTTATCCATTTGAATTCTATCAATAAATAATTAATTTAAAGAGGTGTCATACGTGATCTTTGCAAACACAGCACATGACCTTCTTTAAAGCCTATGTCATAGAAAACAATTAAAAGTATTAGGATATCACTTTCAATTATGTGCAAATGTATTTTTTGCAGCTCAAAATATTGTAAGTTCAGAAGACCAGTATTTTATATATATATAATAACATTTTTTTTACTTATTCTTCACAATAAAGTGATAGATATTGCTGATAGCAATTATGATATGAAAGGGTTAAATTATGAAAAAAAACAAGAGACAAGGCGACACAGACAGAGTGAGAGAGACCCCCTCCACACACACACACACACACACACACACACACACACACACACACACACACACACACACACACACACACACACACACACACACACACACACACACACACACACACACACACACACACAGAGTGAGAGAGACCCCCTCCACACACACACACACACACACACACACACACACATAGAGTGATCCTGAGAGAGGGAGAGGGAGGGGGAGGGGGAATGACAGACACAAAATCTAAACAGTGAGAGAACATTGTTTTTATTTCACTGTCTGAAAAACACTGTTTTAATATATCAACAATATAGTTTTATCTTCAAAACAGTGTTCTCTAGGACATATCCAACCTGGTTACTAAATAAGGCTACACTGCACCTTCTGGTTATTCTATATTTAGTTATTCTATATTTATATTTAAACAAAAGGCATTAATCTTCTCATTTTTTAAGTTACACACACTACTTTTTTTCTTTTTTTTTAAAGACAATTAAATGTGTTTTTTTTCTTTTGTTAGTAGTGTTTTTTTATATTTATATTTTTTTATTAATAATTATTTGTATTAACACAATTATTTAACTAATTATATAAAACAATATTGTCAATGCCCTACAAATAAACTGGTTTTATACATTATTTTTTTTATTCAAACCCAGAATAAAATGTTTTATGCTTTAATGCGGGCCAAAGCACAGCATTGAGAGGTAATCTTTTTAGACAGAAGAGTGGCTCACACACACACACACACACACACACACACACACACACACACACACACACACACACACACACACACACACACACACACACACACACACACACACACACACACACACACACTGTAGAAATCAGTGACACGTGTCCCCATGAGTCTGTGTGCATTCAGGTTGAAGTCCCCACCAGGCTAGAAAAAAGAACACACACACACACGCACACACACACACACACACACACACACACAGTAGTAATGCTGAAGTATGCTGCAGGCAACTCTTATCAGTTAAGCCCATTCACCATCCCCCATCCACAACACACACACCCACCCACAAACACACATACATACACACACACTCATGTCTGGTTCACTATCTTTCTGGGGACTCATAGACGTAATGGTTTTTATGCTGTACATACCATATATTCTGTAATCCTACACTGCTCCTGCCCCTAAACCTACCCATCACACAAAACTTTCCTCAAAAGAACTCATTCTGTTTGATTTATAAGCTTTTGTACCCATTGGGAAGTCCTCATGAGTCTGTGTGCATTCAGGTTTAAGTCCCCACCAGGCTAGAAAACCATTCACACACACACACACAGAGGCAAGGTTTTTTGCTTGAAAACTTATACAATATTGCCCTCTACTGGTCATTTAAGTGAGAGCATAAGTGTTGAAAAAAACCCAGAAAAACAGCCAGTGTGATATATAGAATAACCAGCAGGTGGGAGTATAGCCTTATTTATGAACCAGGCACGTGTGTGCTTATTTTGTCTTTTTTAGGCTTTTGCTACGGGAACACCGTTTGAGATATCCAATAACCGTTCGCATTTTAGCATCTTCTGTATATTTACTTCATGTTGTCCGTGTTTGGAGAAGATTGAATGAATCGCTTTTGAGGAGAAGGTAAAAACTCAGAGCTCGCTTTGCCACTTCTTGTTATCTTCCAACCAAATTATCTGACTTCCTGTTGGTCAGAGCTAATGACTGTAAATTAGAAAGTTATCCGGCTCGAAATGTACAATATATATACCGAGTTTGGTGACTGCAGATAAAACTAACCCTCCTCTTTGGACAAAAGTGACACTTCCTGCTGCCAGTTGGTGGCGCTATAACTTTGACTCACAAAAGTCATATCCATGTGATCGTCCTCTTACAACGAACACACAGCTGAAGTTTCATCAAAATGAATTAATGAATGCAGAAGTTATAACACACTTCCTGTTTCCCTTTTCTCGCCATAAATTCGTCTCTTTGCCACGGCCAAACCGTTTGAGATATCAAAAATTTGCTTGCAATTTAGCATCCTCAGTGTCCTGACTTCATGCTGACCGAGTTTGGTGCTGATCGGGTGAATCGTCTAGGAGGAGTATCGCAAATTCCACAGCGTGCGTTTTCCGAACAACCCATAATAGCTCACTTCCTGTTGGGCTGACGCATAACTTAGAGCACGAAAGTTGTTCGGCCCGATGAGCTCTATATGTGTACCGAGTTTCATATATGTACGTGCAAGTGTGTTTGATTTATAGACCACGTTTTCAGACCCCACTTTAGGGGGCGCTGTCGAGCCCCCCTGCCACGCCCGGGTCCCAGCCTCAGCCCGGCCCTGATGGCCGCGCATTCTGACGCGTGTGCAAAGTTTCAAGAGTTTTCGAGCATGGGAAGGGCCCCAAAAATGCCCAAATAGTCGCGTAAAAAAATAATAATAATAAATAATAATAATAATAATAACAAATAATCCTTAGAAGAACAATAGGGCTCTGCGCCCTTTCAGGGCTTGGGCCCTAATAATAATAATCCTTAGAAGAACAATAGGGCTCTGCGCCCTTTCAGGGCTTGGGCCCTAATAATCCTTAGAAGAACAATAGGGCTCTGCGCCCTTTCAGGGCTTGGGCCCTAATAATAATCCTTAGAAGAACAATAGGGCTCTGCGCCATTTCAGGGCTTGGGCCCTAATAATCCTTAGAAGAACAATAGGGCTCTGCGCCCTTTCAGGGCTTGGGCCCTAATAATCCTTAGAAGAACAATAGGGCTCTGCGCCCTTTCAGGGCTTGGGCCCTAATAACAAAAAAAAATAATCCTTAGAAGAACAATAGGGCTCTGTGCCCTTTCAGGGCTTGGGCCCTAATAATAACAAAAAATAATCCTTAGAAGAACAATAGGGCTCTGCGCCCTTTCAGGGCTTGGGCCCTAAATAATAATAATAATAATAATAATAATAATAATAATAATCCTTAGAAGAACAATAGGGCTCTGCGCCCTTTCAGGGCTTGGGCCCTAATAATAATAATAATAATCCTTAGAAGAACAATAGGGCTCTGCGCCCTTTCAGGGCTTGGGCCCTAATAACAAATAATCCTTAGAAGAACAATAGGGCTCTTCGCCCTTTCAGGGCTTGGGCCCTAATAATCCTTAGAAGAACAATAGGGCTCTGCGCCCTTTCAGGGCTTGGGCCCTAATAATAATCCTTAGAAGAACAATAGGGCTCTGCGCCCTTTCAGGGCTTGGGCCCTAATAATCCTTAGAAGAACAATAGGGCTCTGCGCCCTTTCAGGGCTTGGGCCCTAATAATAATCCTTAGAAGAACAATAGGGCTCTTCGCCCTTTCAGGGCTTGGGCCCTAATGAGAGGACTTTCTCGACGGTGATTAATAGTAATTTTCTCATCAAAGAGGCTGAGGTCAAGGAACTGTTTCAAAGATGTAACAGATACAAGAGCCCAGGACCTGATAACATCTGTGGACGAGTGTTAAATAACTGCGCTGAGCAATTAGCCAAAATTTTCAGTTTGTTGTTTCAAACATCTTTAGATCAGCATGTTATACCAACTATATGGAAAACCTCAACTATCATACCTATTCCAAAAAAGAATAAACCAGTAGAGCTTAGTGACTATCGGCCAATTGCATTAACCTCTTTGGTGTTTAAAAGCTTTGAAAGGCTTGTTAAACGGTATCTAGTGTCACAGACACAACATTTAGTGGATTCTTTTCAATTTGCATATCAGCCAAATAAGGGTGTGGATGATGCCATTTTAACATTATTGCATATTATCTACTCACATCTTGAAGGTCCCAAAAATCATGTTAAAATATTATTCGCAGATTTTTCTTCAGCTTTTAATAATATTGTACCATCTATTTTGGTTGAAAGACTAGCCACAGAGTTCTCCGTAGACAGGGGGCTTATTCTTTGGCTGCAGGACTTTTTAAGAAATCGAGTTCAGCGAGTGTGTGTGGGGGACACACTGTCTGAGAAACAGATTACTAATGTTGGATCTCCGCAAGGCTGTGTCCTCTCACCTTTATTGTTTATTTTGTATACGAATAACTGTACAAGTACACATCCAGGGAGATACCTAATTAAATTTGCTGATGATACAGCATTAGTTAGTCGCCTTCAGGGGGATGAGGAAAATCACGGACCAGTTTTAAATGAATTTATTTCTTGGTGCGACACTTCAAACCTTAAGTTAAATATTGCAAAAACTAAGGAGATGAGTATTGATTTTAGGAAAGAGTCTTTGATGAGTGTGACTACTATTAAGGGAGAGCCTATTGAGAGTGTTAATGAGTATAAATACCTTGGGGTTGTTTTGGATCACAAGTTGAAGTGGGATAAATGGACTGATGCTGTGTGTAAAAAGGGACAGCAAAGAGTATACTTCCTAAGGAAGATGGTGTCATTTAATGTACGTGTCCCAATATTAAGATTGTTTTATAACTCTTTTATTGAAAGTGTCTTGACTTTTTGTATTACCTGCTGGTATGGAAATCTCTCAGTTGTGCTAAAGAGTTCACTTAGGAAAATTGTAAGTACTGCAAGTAAGCTAACTGGCATTCCTCTGTCAGGCTTAGAACAAATATATCAAACACGATGTCGGAAGAAAGCAATGAAAATTATATTGGATAATAGGCATCCTCTGTTTGATGAGTTTGAGAGATTACCATCAGGGCGCAGATTTAGAATACCAGTGTTTTTTAAAAATAGGGGGAAAAAATATTTTATGCCACAAGCAGTTAAAATTTTAAATGAAAAATAGTATTTTTGCAGTGTCTACTGAGCTGGTCTCAGTGATGTGTTTTTTTTTTTTTTTTTTTTTTTAAATTATTATTATTATTTTTTATGTTAGTCTTATTGTATTTTTTTTTCTTTTTTTTTTTTTTTCTTTTCTTCTTCTTCTGTGTATTATGTGTGTTGTGTTGTGATTACGCATGTGGAAACAATTGCAAACAAATTTCCCCAAGGGGACAATAAAAGTAAAGTCAAAGTCAAAGGTTAGGCAGACAAATAGAGAACCACATTCGTATGAGGGAAACAGCGATTACCTTTAAATCTAGCATATTTTGTGTATGAGCCAATGCAGTATCCTATTAAAATAAATATCCATATTTTCCCCTGAAATTGTAATTGCCATTATTTAATACGACAATCACAATTTACATTGAATGATGTTTTGAATATAGCTTTATACTAGGGGTGTAACAATACACTTTTGTCACAAGTCGCTATAAACCATGATACTTACCTTATCAATGAACTGGACCCACAAATATTCCCCCATTGCATCATAATACACTATATTCCACATTATATAGTGGTTTAATATAGTAATGTCACTCACGCTTTCAATGCAGGCAGCATTCTCTCCCGGTCTCTATGACCCTCCTCTCCCGCTACTAATAAACTACACATATAAAAATAACCATCTTAAATGCTTTGGATAACCATACTACTAAACCAAAATGTGATCTGGTGATTTAAATGATGTTTGCACTTTCGCTATAAGGAGTGCCTCTTTAAATCATATTTGCGCTTTGACATTGAGGAGCGCCATTCCAGCAGCGCACGCGCTTCAATTGATCAGTGCAATCCGTCACAGTTCTGAACGCAAGAAAGCGTGTCAAAATGACTATTCCTAAAACTGTAAATGTTTAGCTCACCTAAAAACTTTAATTCTGCATGAACTCATGTTGTTTTCACATGGCTCGCAATAATTTGAACGTCCATGTTTACTACAGTATGTGCGTTGTGTTAAATATATTCATCAAGCCATTGTGTCTCTTCAGAAGACTTAACTTTGGATTAGCCACTCGACTAGTTATCTTTACAATGCTTTTATGATAGTCATTGGATCTTTTTCATACAAAGTTTGAGAAGAATGGACGGTCCCGCCGCTGGCCGTCTTGATGCCTTAGCGTCAATACTTAATGATGCCCACAGCACTAGGAATGGACTTAAATGGAGGGACAGAAATCACAGGTTTTATAAAAAAAACATCTTCATTTGTGTTTACAAGCTAAAATGAAACAACGCGGCTTTTAACTAAATCAAATCTTAACATCTAATCAAACACAATTAGAAATTTGATTAGAGTTGTGCAGTCCTATACCAAAGTTAAATATAACTTTAGAGACGGTCCCTAGATCCACGGATATCGAATGACCATGTCAAACCAGCTTTACTCCGGTTAATTTCACCTGTAGTAAGTAAGTCTGGCCAGTAGGAAAGTACTACAAACGTTGGAACGTGAAAAAGCCTTTTGGTGAGTTACTGTGAATTTGCAGACGGTCCCTAAAGAAGCCTCAGTGGATACTTTAAAGGGGGGGTGAAACACTCAGTTTCAGTCTTGAGTACCTATAGAGTAGCATTGCATCCTGCATATCTGCTGCTATGTTGAGTCGAGTGCGTCGTAAAGCTGTCATCCCTAACAGCGGGAAAAAAACTTTATTCAAAATAAAAATATGGCTTTTAATCAGATACAGCCATACATCTATGATCCGGAATCAGACCCAGAGGCTGCTGTTGAACAGGAGCAGCAGCAAAAACGACTAGAGCAGGACGTCTGTATGTGGTACAAGTTATACACTAACTATATAATATGCTTAGCGGCTTGTGTTATTTACATATTTATACTTGAATTATATCGTCGTATTTTTGTCTTTGAAGGTGTACATGTGGGAAGTGCAGTTGTGCTCGTGTGTTTGTGTGTTTACGCGTGGTTTGTGTAGACAGTAAGCGGACTAAAAAAAACAGACATTTGAAGCAGTCTCACTTACCCTTCTAACGTTGGGACTGCTCCATCATTCAGCATTAGGCGATTGGGAAAATCCGGCGTCGAGCTGGGCCTTGTTTATGAAACAGTCGGCACCGAAATGCAGCGAACAGATATAAACATTCGCGCAACTCAGATGCTGATCCGGAAAAGCAAATTACATCCACTGTTGCCTTAACGCGGGGGTTTTGGCGAATCTGTGCAGGACTGTCTTGGTCTGGCAACCAAAAACGCACTTTTTTGGTGACATTGTTATGTGCACATCACCTGTCCAGCATCCTACAAGCCAGCGCTTTGATGGGCGTAGCCTGTTACTTTCGCTCTCTCCCTCTCTCTCTCTCTCACGCGCTTCCGGTAGAATTGTCCGTAAGGCCCATACAAGGAAATTCCGCCCCCATTAACGTCAAAGGGGACGCATGATCTCAAAAAACTTGCCGAAACTTATGACTAACCGGAAGTAGTATTGTAGTAGGGTGTGGGAGTGGCTATGGTTAACTTATGAGCTACTCGTAATTAAATTAATGTGCACAGGTGATGCGGGTGAACCCTGATTATTTATGGAATGGGTGCGGGACGCTCGAGAGAGTGTGTGAAATTCACGGTGTGAATTGCGTGTGCAAAGAGCTCTCATTTGTGGGGAACGCTAGACGGCCGCTCGGGACAAATAGTGTCTCCGGCGGTGAAGATAGTCAGTTAGTGGGGGGCAAATGTATTAGAGAGTTAGGGGTTCAAGCGCTGGATAGGAGAGCTCTTTAAAGGCACAGAATTACCTGCTAAGTGATCTGACCCGCACCCGGACTGTGGAGGATGCTGAACCGGAGAGAATATTTTAAGCCTACTGTGATGCAATCGACAAGGGGAACCCCCGAGTGACTTCCCTGCTGACGTGATCCCGTCCCTTATGACTGCACCCATAACAAGGGGGGTAACGTGTTTTATAAAGTGTTGTGTTCTAACTAATAATAAAGCAATTGATTGTAAACTGCCATCCTGGTGTAGTGTTCTCTGCCTCCATTATATCCGGTTGTTACACTGGTGGCAGCGGTGGGATTAATCCCTAATAATAATAAAAAAAACGGCTGGATTATGGAGGGTAGAGACGCGCACCGGGATGGGTCAGTGGCTGCCTCATCTACATCAGCAGCTATTGCATCTTCTTCAGTAGCCACAGCTGCGTCTTCAAACTTGTCTATTGCACGTGCAGTATTTATGCCGGAGACCTTTACTGGTACGGGCCGGGAATGGTCCGATTGGAAGGAGCAGTTTGACATGGCAGCTGTGGTGAACAATTGGAATGATGGGATGAAATTAAAGTTTATGGCACTTTTATTATCAGGGCGCGCTCGAGATATTTATAGTGGCCTTCCATTAGAGGCCAAGCGCAGTTATGTTCTATTGAAAGATGCTTTAGGGAAATGTTTTGAACCATGTGAGACCGCGGAATGGAATCGGGTTAGTTTTTCGTCACGTAAGCGTATGCCGAATGAAACTTTGCGTGAATTTGGTAATGCGCTTCGGAGGTTGGCTACTAAAGCATATCCTTCAGTGGGTTCAGATACGCAAGACCTATTGGCTAGAGATCATTTTATTACACATGTGGGAAATGGGGAAACTCGTATGCGATTACGTAGTGTTAAACCTATCACTTTAGAGGAAGCCATTAATATTGCAGTAGAATTTGAACATATTCAGGGGTTAGAACAGTGCACGGTCCCTTCTGATGCTAGAATACGAGGCCTGCAAATGTCTGTGGCAGAAAGTAAGGTAGATGCGCTAACGGGGGTGGTGGATGCGCTTCGTAATGAAGTACAGACGCTACAAAAATCTGTGCAACAGCTCCTAGAGGCGGTCCCATCATTAAAAGCCGCGCCACCTGTAAGTAATGTCGAGCAACCAATTATTAGTAGCGCTGGGAATAGGCAGGTGCAACCCTTAGGGGGTGGTTGTTGGGAATGTGGTTGTAATCGGCATATTAGGAGAGACTGCCCTTATGTGCAGGGAAACGGGAGGGGGCAGGCACGATAGGCCAAATGCCTGCCCCAAGTCAAGAACGTTTTTGTCAGTTGGCCTCATCGTTTCAAGGCAACCCTGGGATTTTCCTTGCGGCTAAACTAGGTGGGTGTGATGTTAAATTGTTACTTGATACAGGCGCACAAGTTTCCATAATACCGAAACAAAAATGGCTTATGATCACAAATGGGGGGGGGCGGCTCGAACCTCATGAGGGCGTGGTGAGTGTGGCTAACGGGGGGAGGATGCCGATTTTGGGGCGTTGGCAAACTGTTTGCCAATTTGATTCTCTTGCTGTCATCGCAGAGTTTCTTGTGGCGGAGTTGGAGCCTCAAGAGATTCTGCTTGGCGCGGACTTTTTGTTAAAATTTGGCGCTGTTATTAATCTGGATCAAAAGAGCTGTCGGTTGATGGGAAAGCAAGTTCCCCTCCTGTGTACAACTAATAATGATATGCAGTCCTGCGATGTGATTGTGCACGCTGATACATCTGTTCCACCCCGTAGCGAGGTTTTGATTACGGGGGCGGTGGACTGTGCGTTTGACAGTTTGCAGGGCATGCTAGAACCGTCGGCCTCCTTGGGTAACCATTGTGACCTTTTAGTTGCAAGGGTGGTATGTAGGGTTGAGCAGGGTTTGTTGCCCGTTCGTGTAATTAATGTCACTGATGATACCCATATTTTAAAACGGGGAATGAAAGTTGGTACGTTATTTTGTGATGCTGTGGTAGAGGGTGGTTGTGTGTCTATGGGTAACGCGCTCTCCGTTGACTTGCTTATAGAACGGCTAAATCTGCACGAATAGGGGTTTAGTAATGCTGAAATGCGCGGTGCGCGAATTATTGTGCAAGAACATGACGGTTTTTAGCATAAATGATGCAGATTTAGGGAGGACGCAAGTAATAACGCATCAGATTGAGACGGGGGATGCTAAACCCATTAAATTACCTCCGCGTCGTGTTCCTCTCCATTTACAAGCTGAAGTGGCTGACCATATTAAGGATATGCAGGTAAATGGAATTATTCAGCCGTCATGTAGTCCGTGGGGAGCGCCTGTGGTCCCTGTACGGAAGAAAGATGGGACACTTCGTTTTTGTGTCGATTATAGGCGGTTGAACGATGTGACCCAGAAAGACGCGTACCCCTTACCGCGTATCGATGATGCGTTGGATAGCCTTACTCATGCCCGATGGTTTTCCACTCTTGACCTGGCCAGTGGCTATTGGCAGGTCGAGGTGGACCCTCAAGATAGACATAAGACCGCATTTATAACACGACAGGGGCTATTCAAATTTAATGTTTTAAGTTTCGGATTATGCAACGCACCAAGTACGTTCCAGCGCCTTATGGATTTGGTGTTGGCGGATTTGCAGTGGACAACTTGCCTCGTTTATTTAGATGATATTATTGTCTTTGGCAGGACATTTGGGGAACATCTACAACGGCTTGAGGAGGTCCTCTGTAAATTACGCCACGCTAATCTAAAGGTTAAGCCGTCGAAATGCGCATTGTTTGCCACTCAAGTTAATTATTTAGGACACGTTATATCAGGAGATGGAGTACGAGCAGATCCAGCTAAAATTGATGCGGTGAGGCAGTGGCCCGTACCGGTAAATCAATCTGAGGTACGAAGTTTTGTGGGGTTAGCATCATATTATCGACGTTTTATTAAGGGGTTTGCTGAACTTGCGCGACCATTACATCGCCTTACGGAGAAGGGTCGAAAATTTAAGTGGGACGATGAGTGTCAACAGGCGTTTTTACAGCTTAAAACAGCTCTTGTGACCACCCCAGTTCTCGCATACCCAGACCCACATAAGGCATTCATTCTGGACACTGTGCAAGTGATGTGGGGATTGGTGCAGTTTTATCACAGGAGGTGGATGGCTTGGAGCGGGTTGTGGCGTATGCGAGCCGAGCTTTAACGAAACAGGAACGCAAGTATGCCACTACAAAAAAAAAGTTACTTAGTTTGGTTGTATTTACTAAATACTTCAAACATTATTTGCTCGGGAAAGAGTTTGTATTGCGTACGGACCACAGCTCTTTAAGATGGCTTCATAACTTTCAGGGCCTAGAGGGGCAGCTGGCTAGATGGGTTGAACAGTTGGCCAATTTTCAATATACAATTGTGCATCGGCCTGGGAGAAAGCATGTTAATGCGGATGCGCTTTCACGATTACCATCGTTTGGCCGTAAGCGAAGAGACGTTTTAGATCCGCGTTTGGATGGTAGCGCATCTGTCTGTGCTGTGCGGAGATCGGCTCCTTCTGAGGAAGTCGAGGTTGAGGATGAGTTGGTAGGGGCACAGAAGACGGATGACGTTTTACGGCTGGTGGTTCAGTTGTGGTTGCGGGGGGAGGAGGGGCTTGTGGAGGCACAGACTAGAACGGAGGTGAAAGGATTTTTGCCTGTGTGGAGCCAATTGGCGCTTGAGCGAGGGCGGTTGGTGCGTAAACCACCCTTGAATACTGATGCGGCGTCAAAAATTCAAGTGATCCTTCCAAAGGTAATGGTCCCAGATGTATTGCAAATGTTGCATAATTCGGCAACAGGTGGCCATCTAGGGGTGCAAAAACTACAGGCAAAGGTAAAAGATCGGTTTTATTGGCCTGGGTGGTTTGGGGATGTAAAGAAATGGTGCAGAGACTGTACCGAGTGTGCTTCTCGTAAGCCCTCAGGTCTAAATGTCCGTGCTCCCTTACAGCTTTCTTACGTTTCTCTGCCTTTTGAACGGGTAGCGGTAGATATTTTGGGGCCTCTGCCTATGTCTGAGGGGAAGAATAAGTATATCCTGGTTATTGGGGATTACTTTTCGAAATGGACAGAAGCGTTTGCACTCCCAAATCAAGAGGCAGTATCTATAGCTAAGGTTTTTGTGCAGGAGTGGGTGTGTAGATTTGGGGTCCCACGCAGTATTCATTCCGATCAAGGTCGTAATTTTGAGTCAACATTAATGACGGAATTATGTCGTCTATTGCAGATGCATAAAACGAGAACGACAGCGTTTCATCCGCAATCGAATGGCATGATTGAACGTTTTAATCGGACCTTGCTTTCTATGCTGTCGCTGTTCATAGACAGTAACCAAATGAATTGGGACATACTTCTGCCCTATGTTATGATGGCCTATAGGAGCAGTATGCATGCTACTACAAAGTTTTCACCATATAGGGTTCTTTTTGGACGGGAAATAGTTCTGCCTGTTGACGTTGTCCTGGGAGTGGGAGAGATGGAACGTTTCGATTCCGTAAATGAGTATGTAGTGAAAGTAGCTGAAAGTCTGTCTACTGTAGCAGAAGCTGTGAGGATACACCAATTTAAGGCATCAGGACGGCAGAAACAACGTTTTGATTTAAAGGTTTCTCATCAATTTTATACAGAAGGAGAATTGGTGTGGGTAAACAATATGGCCCGTAAGCGGGGGCTATGTCCGAAATTACAAAGGCATTTTGTGGGGCCGTTTGTTGTTATGGAGCGAGTCACGGATGTTTTGTATCGAATAGCCCCGCGAGAGAAAGGATCTGAACGAGTTGTGCACTTTAATCGTCTTAAGCCATATGTCTCCAATTCTTTCGTAGGGATACCTGAAAAGCGGACTGATTCGAGCCTGTTGTTGGATCCTGCGTTCACCCCTGACTCTGCGCTGCCTGACTCTGCGCTGCCTCCTGATTCTGCGCTGCCTCCTGATTCTGCGCTATCTTGTGATCCTGCGTGGCTGGGTAATACTTTGCGGGATGGTGTGCCGCCTTCTGCCCCTATTTTTCTCTCTGTCCCTAGGCTGGATATGTCTGCTGATCTCGCTGGGGATGGTGCTACGGAGTCTGTAGCCCGTGAGGCACAAAATGGACTGATTGAGGGACGGTTGGTGCGGGCCAGAAAGTTACCAGCTCGGTTGAGGGATTATGAGTTATCTGTTTGACTCGAGGACGAGTCTCTTTTGTCTGGGAGGGGGATAGTGTAGTAGGTTGTGGGAGTGGCTATGGTTAACTTATGAGCTACTCGTAATTAAATTAATGTGCACAGGTGATGCAGGTGAACCCTGATTATTTATGGAATGGGTGCGGGACGCTCGAGAGAGACGGTGTGAATTGCGTGTGCAAAGAGCTCTCATTTGTGGGGAACGCTAGACGGCCGCTCGGGACAAATAGTGTCTCCGGCGGTGAAGATAGTCAGTTAGTGGGGGGCAAATGTATTAGAGAGTTAGGGGTTCAAGCGCTGGATAGGAGAGCTCTTTAAAGGCACAGAATTACCTGCTAAGTGATCTGACCCGCACCCGGACTGTGGAGGATGCTGAACCGGAGAGAATATTTTAAGCCTACTGTGATGCAATCGACAAGGGGAACCCCCGAGTGACTTCCCTGCTGACGTGATCCCGTCCCTTATGACTGCACCCATAACAAGGGGGGTAACGTGTTTTATAAAGTGTTGTGTTCTAACTAATAATAAAGCAATTGATTGTAAACTGCCATCCTGGTGTAGTGTTCTCTGCCTCCATTATATCCGGTTGTTACAGTATTTTTGACAAAGAAATACTCCCATCAAACGTCCACCTTAACTTTTGAAACTTTGTCTATGTTTAGTATGGGATTCCAAGTCTTTAACAGTGTAAAAAGATCAGTATTCATGAAACAGCATTTCACCCCCCCCCCCCCCCCCTTTAACTTGTTAAATTAGCTACTGCTCCTTTAAGGCGGAACGTACTCTCATCTCACTCGCTGATGAGAGGCAGTCCGTAGTAGATGAAGCGCGAGCTGTGAAAGGCGCATGGATGCGTTCTACATTTCTGTTACTCTTTGCCATTTGTTTTTCTGTTTAGTAACGCAGTTGTCAGTGGAGTGTTTAACTGCCCCAAGTGTGCGAGGGATTTACGGTGATAATAAACCCCCTTTGTGAGTTTGCTTCAGCTGCAACCATTCGGGCCAGCTATCCGGCCTCTCGATGTGAAGTGTGTAATACGACACAAAGTTAATCACAATGAAGAAATCATTGTCGTTTTTAATGAGAATTCGTTGTGAACTGCTCTGAACTGAAGCATTGGTGTGCGAGCCCGTAGAACGCTTAGAATCTGAAACGTGAGGCTCACATTATCAGCTGGTTCCAGTGGCTGATCGTTTGCCGTAATATGCGCTTTGTAATGGCATCTTTTAATGATTTAGCTTCACCAGCAAGTAACATTATATTTAGGCTATAGTTCATCACCACAGCAACCTTGAGTGGGTCCATGATGAACGCAATTGTCGCGTATGAAAAGTATCTGTCTGTATTATACAGAGGCGGCAATCGAAAGATAGATGCATGTAACAAATTATTTAAGATCATTTTCTAATTCTGTTGTAGTTTCCCCTGTAGCAAGTCTGCAGTGTGCACTTTTTACACTGTCCGAGCGCGACTCTGTCGTAATTTTATTTATTTATTTATTTTCTAAAACAACCAGCTGTGAACATAACCTTACCTTAGAACAATGATTAGACTTTAGAAGATGGAAACGCGAGTGAATCGCAGCAAACACAATTACATTCAGGAAAAGCAGAATTGGTTTTACCGTGATGCGGCCGAAATGGCTTAGAATTCTGTAACGAAAATTTTTAGCATTGTAGAATTGTTTCAAGCTGTTTGAGCGATCTATACAGCGTGGGCGGGCGAGGCGACCAGCCGGAAAAGCCATCCATGCTAAAATGAAAATGGTCAACGAAAGAAGGTAAATCAGCTGTATTTATACACCCCTCTTATCGTTGATTAGCTTGATGTGCTCCACTTGTGTTTAATTAGGTTTAATTATATGAGCGTGCTCCGCTTGTGTTTAGTCAGGTTTAATTATCTGCACGTGCTCCTCCCGAAATTTTGTTAATAAAAACTTCACTTATTAAAGGGAAAGAGTGTTCTAATGCACAATTAATAGCTAAAGAAATTGCCAACTTTTATCAGGACTTATATTCATCCTCCTCTTCAATATTTGACCCTAATTCCCTCTTTGAAAAAAATGAAAAATTTGTTCGTAATATAGACGAAAAATTCAAATTGATATGTGATGCAAAATTAACAATTGAAGAGCTTGACTCTGCTGTTATTTGTCTGTCATTAGATAAATCACCTGGCCAAGACAGTATAACATCCAATTTTTATCGTCATTTTTGGGACTTATTAAGAGAATTTCTTTTTGCTGTTTTTCAAGAAATAACTACAACCTATGTTTTGCCAAGTTCGAAGAGACAAGGCCTAATTACGATTATTCCCAAACCAGGAAAAAACTCTAGATTGTTGGACAATTTACGACCTATAACTTTACTGAACAATGACTATAAATTATTAACCCATATATATATAATAATCGCTTGAAACTTGTTTTTATCAAAACTATTGGGGAGACAAAAACTGGATTTATTAGAGGCCGATCTATACATAACAATATTCGATTGGTTTTGGATTTGTTAGAGTATAATCAAGAAATAAAGCATGATGGGGTTATTTTATTTTTAGATTTCTATAAAGTCTTTGATGTTAGAACATTCCTTCATTTTTAAATGTTTAAAGGTATATGGGTTTGGTGAATTTTTTTGTAATATGATTCGGTCATTCTACACAAATACTAATAGCTCAGTTACCTTACCAACATGCACTTCACCCAGATTTGATATCAAGAGAGGAGTTAAACAAGGCTGCCCCATCTCCTCTTTGTTATTTATTTTGGATACAGAGATGCTAGCTCTTCTAATTAAAAACTCAAATATTGAAAAGTTAAGTGTGTTTGGCCAGAAAATTGTTCTCTATCTTGCCCAGATTGCTAAAGCAAGTGAGATAGTTAATTATTTTTCAGGTTTACAGCTCAATATACAGGTCCTTCTCAAAAAATTAGCATATTGTGATAAAAGTTCATTATTTTCCATAATGTAATGATAAAAATTAAACTTTCATATAGTTTAGATTCATTGCACACCAACTGAAATATTTCAGGTCTTTTATTGTTTTAATACTGATGATTTTGGCATACAACTCATGAAAACCCCAAATTCCAAAAAAATTAGCATATTTCATCCGACCAATAAAAGAGAAGTGTTTTTAATACAAAAAAGGGGAACCTTCAAATAATTATGTTCAGTTATGCACTCAATACTTGGTCGGGAATCCTTTTGCAGAAATGACTGCTTCAATGCGGCGTGGCATGGAGGCAATCAGCCTGTGGCACTGCTGAGGTGTTATGGAGGCCGAGGATGCTTCGATAGTGGCCTTAAGCTCATCCAGAGTGTTGGGTCTTGCGTCTCTCAACTTTCTCTTCACAATATCCCACAGATTCTCTATGGGGTTCAGGTCAGGAGAGTTGGCAGGCCAATTGAGCACAGTAATACCCCAGCAGGCACACAATGTCATAAGACATTGATATTTAGTATATTTTGGTAGCGACGTCAGTGACCAAAATTCTACGTCAGCTCAATGTCTAATGCCAACGTTAATTTGACGTCCAGTACCAACGTCAGCTGACGTTGATATTCAGTTGTTTTTAGGTTGTGTTGTAAAGTAACCAAAATCCAACGTCAAGCCAATGTCATAATGGTAACGTCCATAACGTCAAATTCTAACATCATTAGACGTTGATATTTTGTTAGTTTTAGGTTGTGTTGTAAAGTAAACAAAACACAACGTCCACACAACATCATGATGGTAACGGCCACACAACGTCAAATTCTAACTCCATTAGACGTTGATATTTTGTTAGTTTTAGGTTGTGTTGTAAAGTAAACAAAACACAACGTCCACACAACATCATGATGGTAACTGCCACACAACGTCAAATTCTAACATCATTAGACGTTGATATTTTGTTAGTTTTAGGTTGTGTTGTAAAGTAACCAAAACACAACGTCCACACAACATCATAATGGTAACGTCCACCCAACATCAAATTCTAACATCATTAGACGTTGATATTTTGTTAGTTTTAGGTTGTGTTGTAAAGTAAACAAAACACAACGTCCACACAACATCATAATGGTAATGTCCACACAACGTCAAATTCTAACATCATTAGACGTTGATATTTTGTTAGTTTTAGGTTGTGTTGTAAAGTAAACAAAACACAACGTCCACACAACATCATGATGGTAACGGCCACACAACGTCAAATTCTAACTCCATTAGACGTTGATATTTTGTTAGTTTTAGGTTGTGTTGTAAAGTAAACAAAACACAACGTCCACACAACATCATGATGGTAACTGCCACACAACGTCAAATTCTAACATCATTAGACGTTGATATTTTGTTAGTTTTAGGTTGTGTTGAAAAGTAACCAAAACACAATGTCCACACAACGTCACAATGGTAATGTCCACACAACGTCAAATTCTAACATCATTAGACGTTGATATTTTGTTAGTTTTAGGTTGTGGTATTTACTAACCAAAATCCAACGATGAGCCAACATCTCAAGCCAACATCATACAAAATACATTTAGTCATGAGGTATGATGACCAAAACACAACGCCCACACAACATCATAATGGTAACGTCCACACAACGTTAAATTCTAACATCATTAGACATTGATCTTTTGTGGGTTTTAGGTTGTGTTGTAAAGTAAGAAAGATTTAACATATTTCAGAAGTCAACATCTGCAACACATTCTAACATCCTACACATGGATTTTTGTTTTGAGTTGTGTAAAGTAACCAATATACACCACTGTGTCAACGTGTCTCAAGCTAATGTCATATAGATGTAAAATACTAAAATGTGTTGTTGGGTCAAAAATCTCACTTCTAAATTAATTGGGGTTTGCGTTGATAACGAGCCTCCACTAGCAATCATGCTTGTGGTTGCCAGAAGCAAAGAGCTTAAATCTCCCAAAGAGAGCCTTTCTTCTTAAAAGGATATACTTTCTTCCCGGTGTTTACTTAAATCTATGCAATCTGGCAACCCTGCACACGTGTCCTCTAAACACTGATGAGCTGAAAGCGAGTAAAGTTAGCTGGTGGTCACGTCGGGAGAACGAAGGACTTAGACAGACAGGGTCGGTCGGGGAGAGCGAGGCGGAGGGCATGAGCTGGTTAGTGAATGGATCAGGATGGCAGAATCTTGGTATGAGGATGTTGATGATATGGATAGTGAGGACTGGATGGCTGTTGGTGGTGAGAAAGAGAGGAGTAGAGGAAGAAGGCAGGGAGAAGGTGTAATGATAGGATTAATATAAGTCAAAAAAAGGGGATTGGAGGAGAATAGTGGTGCTGTAAACGAGCGCGTGGTGCGGAGGAAGGTAGAGGATGAGAAATACAAAGCTATCCTAATATCTGATTCAGTCCAATTGCACTTACCCAAGAATTAAAAAAGAAGCTAGGTGAAATAGAAATGGCAAAAATACTTTGTGATGGAAACATTATGATAACATGTGAAACAGAGGAACAAAGAAAGAAAGCGCTACTCATTGAAAACATATGTAAAAAGAAAGTAGCAGATAAAAAAGAAATAAATGGAAGGAAGGGAACTCAAGGAGTAATATGAGGCATTCCAATTGAAGAAAATCTGGAAAACATCAAAAAGAACATTCAAGGAGTAAGAGTAAATTATTTAAGGAGATTAAATAAAATGATTGTGGTGTGACAGGCCAGTAATGTTCACGAGTGCCAGCTGCGTGGCACACCGGTCTTGTCTCGCGGCCATGTGACAGGAGCATATAAGGAGGAGCAAGGGCTGCGGAAGACGAGAGAGGACCAGGCCTGGATTTTATGTTATGTTATGTTTTGTTTATGTGTTTGTGGGCAGTCGTCTGTGAGGGGCTGCCCACGTTTTATTTTGTGTGTTCGCGGACATTCGTCCGTGAGGGGCTGCCCGCGGTTTTACTTTCGTCTTGTTTATTTATGTTGAATTAAAGTTTGTGAAACGTTCGCCGGTTCCCGCCTCCTTCCTTTCCAGCTACAAACTGTATTACAATGATAAATGGGGAAAGACTGGCAAGCTTGTCTGATTTAATTGAGTTTCAAGAGGATAAACTACCGGAGAGGGTCAAAGTGGGATACATGAGCTATCCAGTCAGAGAATATGTTCCACCACCTCTTAGGTGTTACAAATGCCAAAGGTATGGGCATATTGCTGTGGTATGTAAAAGTAAACAAAGATGCCCGAAATGTGGGGGAGAGCATAGATATGAAGAATGTGGGGAAAACATGAAGGCAAAATGTTGTAACTGTGGTTGGAGATCATAATGTAGCATATGGAGGATGTGATGTAAGGAAAAAAGCAGTGGAAGTCCAGAAAGTCAAAATAAAGAACAACATAAGCTATGCAGATGCAGTGAAAATAATTGAAGTTTCACAAACTAATTTCGGGAGAAGCACGCGCAAACAATTAAATCTAATTAAACACAGGTGGAGCAGGCTCAGATAATTAACCCAATTGGAACACAAGAGGAGCACATTAAACTAATCAGTTAATCAATGATAGGAGGTGTATATAGACAGCCGATTTACCTTCCTGTCATTGACAGTTTCTCAGCATTGCCTTTGATTCAACACTTCTCAACTCGAGGCTGTAAGCTTGGTAACACAGGGCTTGACTCAGTGAGTACTACCATCTTGCTAGTATTTTCAACTAAGGGCATTTTCACACCTGAAAGTCTGCCCCAACGTCCGAACCGAAGTTCATATTTGATTTGATACATTTGGTAAGTGTTTTGGTTTCACATTGCAATCATGCGAGCCGCTAGGCTAGCACACTAAAACATTTTACATGGATACTTGCATCCTGTAAGTTATATTCATCTATCTGGGCTGCATTTTGACATTGATTGGCTTAACTGACGTGCGTCTGATGTCAGCGTGTTGTCATTCGGCGGATAACTTTGACGAGAAACATTGACATAAACAGGAACTGTCTGTAAATGGTCTGAAAGTCACGTTCGTTCTTGAACAAATCTTCTAGGTGATCGACTCACTCATTCGTGTGGTCCATGGTCTCATTTAGTTCACAAAAAAAAAAAAAAAAAAAAATCCTCCCTCCACAAACAGCATGGAGCCATTGGCAATGAGCGCATGTGCTGCGCCCCTTACTCTTTCATTTCTGCCAAAGAATGACAAACCTCGAGCCATAGCATTCAAGTATGAGACGTGACGGATCATTTGTTCATTGATTCAACTAATCACATACGCCCTTTACTGACTGAGATGCTTTGAGTCTGACAATGAACAGGAGATCTTAGCAAACGAATTGAACAAACTGGTGCATGTTGTTCGTGAAACGAGTGACTTAAACGAAGTGAACCAGTCGTTGAACACACCGATAGCAAAAGGTGGAGCTCTGCTCGTGTAGGTAGCATATTGCAGCAAAGAGCGAAATATACACTTTACCATTGTAATTAAAACAGCGTAACAACACAGACTAATGGTTAATGATTACCTCACAATTGAAGTGAGTCCGTATTATTTTAATTCAATGTTTTAACAGTTTCTTCTTTTAAATCCAACGACCTCATTACATTCGAAGTCATGTCATGCTCTTCTCGAACGTCAAAAATCAGGATCAACTGTAAAATGTATTTTAGAGAACCCCGTTTTTAAACATAACATCAATACCTTACAGTAAGCTGCACTGTTTCTAGTCATCTTATTCTGGGGAGAGAAAACGTATACCATGATTCTGTAAACCTCAAGGCCATTAAATAAACATGAGCTCACTTACAGAGGATTTTACAGCCTGCACACTACAATGCTTAAGACTGTCTTAAGTTCAGAGCAGTGTGCAGTCAATGAATACCGTGCATTATAATGCTAGGCAAATTCTCATGACCAATGTGTAACGCTTTGACCCAGTTAACTGTCATTGAATCATGAAAATAAAGAGTGTGAACGCGAAAAGTCCGTATTTCACACGTTTAATGATAGGTACACAGACACGCGCTGCCTCATGAGGGATTCACTCTTCACAGCGTCTCAAATAAAAGTAATCAAATATTATCACTAAAAGGTAGAGCAAGACGTATCATCACCGTTGCTGCCATCACACTGAAGATACCGCCATTCTATGTCATCAACACGTAGCGCACGTCATAAGTCAAGTGATCAATTTCTTAAAGGGGCCACTACACAATAATGTGATGTATGCAAAAATCATAGTTTTTGGACATTCCAATGATAGTCTTCACGTTTGGCCAGTAGCTTTAAATGCGTCATTATATTTAAACCGCAAACACACGAGAGGAGTCTCTGCATTAAAGACCCACACATGGCAATCAACGTGCAGCTATCCGATGCGGTAGGAAATTAAACTGAATGTGTAGGATTTTAACTGTGACAAATCTGACGACGATTGTCAGGGCAGTTAAACGGTGATGATGGGATACATGTAACTAATCGACAGAGTTGTTTAAAAAAAAAAAAAAAAAAAAAATGTGCACTTTTCTGCTTTATTGTAAGGATGTACTTTTTTCACAAAAAGATAACATACTTTTAGGTCGTAGTAAAAGTAGGTGAATTGGGACGCAGGCAGTATCTCCCTCATATGGATCTGAAGGAGCATCCCGCAATAATCAAACAGACATTCCAAAATAAAAGTCCCAGTTGGATAGACAATTTGTTTCTCCATTTGTTCATCTAACCTTTTCTCCTCTGTTGCAGAAGTGTCGTTCCTTCCGTTCTGGCAGAAGCTGAATTTCTCTGGCTTAACTTCTCCCATGCCGCAGCAGTGCTGCTTCCTCTGCTCCCGCTGGAGCACAGCCTCTCTGGCTAATTCCTCCACTGCCACAGCAGTGCTGTTCCCTCTGCTCCCGCTGGAGCTCAGCCTTTCTATCTAATTTCTCCACAGCCGCAGCAGTGCTGTTTCCTCTGCTCCTGCTGGAGCTCAGCCTCTCTGGCTAATTTCTCCACTGCCGCAGCAGTGCTGTTTCCTCTGGAGCTCAGCCTCTCTGGCTAATTTTTCCACTGCCGCAGCAGTGCTGTTTCCTCTGCTCCTGCTGGAGCTCAGCCTCTCTGGCTAATTCCTCCACTGCCGCAGCAGTGCTGTTTCCTCTGCTCCTGCTGGAGCTCAGCCTCTCTGGCTAATTCCTCCACTGCAGCAGCAGTGCTGTTTCCTCTGCTCCTGCTGGAGCTCAGCCTCTCTGGCTAATTTCTCCACTGCCGCAGCAGTGCTGTTTCCTCTGGAGCTCAGCCTCTCTGGCTAATTTTTTCACTGCCGCAGCAGTGCTGTTTCCTCTGCTCCTGCTGGAGCTCAGCCTCTCTGGCTAATTTCTCCACTGCCGCAGCAGTGCTGTTTCCTCTGGAGCTCAGCCTCTCTGGCTAATTTCCCTACTGCCGCAGCAATGCTCTTCCCTTCCAGAACCTTCCAATCCTACGTAACCACTTGGAAATTTCAAAGCATTCCACTTTCTCTTATGCTGTACATATTTTCCCTCCTTTGAATCACCTCACTCGATTCCTACCTTAAATACTGTAAAGGGCCTCCTAGTTGGTTCTATCAAAGGCTTCTTGAGCAGTGTCCTTCATTATTTTTATTTATTTATTTTTCACAACTGATTTACCGCCCTCCCTCCCCAGAGAATTCACTAACCTTTCTCCTTTAAAAAAAAAAAAAAAAAAAAAAAAACCTCTTTATATTCTCTTTTTCCATGCAGCGACGCTCACCCATCCAATACAGCGAGTTCAATCTCCTGTTGAATTTTGCAAGAGCTCTCCTGGACAATGGCTAACGCCCCCTTTGTTTCCCCTCCTCCTTCGTCTGGCGAGGCTCACTCATCCGGCGCCCTAAGCTTGCTCTCCCGTCGGATGCTGTGAAACCCTCTAGGCCAGCACTCTTCCCTCTCTTTTTCTGACCGGTAAAGGATTCCCTTTCCGATGCCTTGAGAATTGTTCTCCCATCGGATGCCGCGAGGTCCCTTGAGGTTGCTGTCAATCCTTTTTTCATTTTCCATCCAGCGAGGCTCGCTCGTCCGATACAGTGAGTCTTGATCTCCCTTTGGACACCACAGAGCTCTCCAGATCTATACCTATCCCTTTTCTTTTCATCGTCCAGCGACGCTTACCCGATACCGTGAGTATTGATCTCCTTTCGGATGCTTGCAAAACCTCTCCTGGACGATCATTTAAGCTTTACCTTCCACCCTGCTGCCAGCGAAGCTTACCCATCAGATAAAGCGAGTATTGACCTCCCATCAGATGTTCGGCAAGAGCTTCCTGGCCGGGTGTTCCACCGTACCGTTGGCCGATAGGACCCACTCACCCACTCCTCTCTTCCTGACAGAGGCTGGGTGGGCCCCCTCGGTCAGTCGTTCCTTTTAATTGCGTTGTCCCGTCTTTCGGTCGGTAGGACTCACCCACCTGACATCACGAGTATTGATCTCCTCTCAGATGAGGGCTGAGCCTTCCCGATCGGCCGTCCCAAACAGCGCGCCCCCTGTCCACCAGCCGGGACGCTCCCGGCTGAGCTGGACGGACTAAATCATGTGCTCCCCTTTTCGACCGGTAGGGTTTTTTCCATCTGATACAGTGAGCATTGGCCTCCCATCTGATGTTGAGAAAAAAAAAAAAAAAAAAAAAAAAAACCTTACCAGTCGGTCACCCTAAATTCTGACCGCTCCATTTACCAGCCAGTAGGGCCCGTCCCAGGCGCCGTGAACTTCTGCCAGAGGCAACACGGGTCCTCCCAGCCAGCTAATTCCAAACCACCCCCGCTTCTCGGTCATTGGCTGGTTGGGTTCTTCCATCTGATACAGTGAGCATTGGCCTCCCATCAGATGTTGAAAGAGCCCTCCCGGCCCGGCGTTCAAAACCATCTTGCTTCCCAGTTACTGGCTGGTAGGGTTTTTCCATCTGATACAGTGAGCATTGGCCTCCCATCAGATGTTGAAAGAGCCCTCCCGGCCAGGCGTTTAAAACCATCCTGCTTCTCAGCTATCGGCTGGTAGGGTTTTTCCATCTGATACAGTGAGCATTGGCCTCCCATCAGATGTTGAAAGAGCCCTCCCGGCCCGGCGTTCAAAAACCATCTTGCTTCCCAGGCACTGGCTGGTAGAGTTTTTTCCATCTGATACAGTGAGCATTGGCCTCCCATCGGATGCTGAAAGAGCCCTCCCAGCCAGGCGTTCAAAACCATCTATCTTCCCAGTTACTGGCCGGTAGAGTTCTTCCATCGGATACAGTGAGCATTGGCCTCCCATTGGATGTTGAAAGAGCCCTCCCGGCCAGGTGTTCTAAACTAAGAATGCTTCCAAATTTTCAGCCAGTAGGCTGGTCCGCCGATGCCATGAGCGGCTCCCATCAAAAGCAACACGGGCCCTCCTAGCTAGGTAATCAGACAGCCCACCATTTCTATGCGTATTTGGGGGGTCTCGGTGGCTGTCCTTGTCTCTTTGCTTTTTGGGGGGATACTCTGGGTTCGGGCAAATTTTCCGAGCCCGGAGCCCTCCCCGGACAGCACGCCAAATACGCATAATCTTTACTCTATTTAATTGATGTAAGTGTGAACTCGTGAATTGAAGTTTCACAAACTAATTTCGGGAGAAGCACGCGCAAACAATTAAATCTAATTAAACACAGGTGGAGCAGGCTCAGATAATTAACCCAATTGGAACACAAGAGGAGCACATTAAACTAATCAGTTAATCAATGATAGGAGGTGTATATAGGCAGCCGATTTACCTTCCTGTCATTGACAGTTTCTCAGCATCCCACCACCACCCCTTCTCCGCACTTACTTAAATCAACTGCTATAAATATCAAAACAAATCACAAATTGCAATCTAGTTCTAAACTATCCATGTCGGGGGGGGGGGTACTCTGGGTTCGGGCAAATTTTCCGAGCCCGGAGCCCTCCCCGGACAGCACGCCAAATACGCATAATCTTTACTCTATTTAATTGATGTAAGTGTGAACTCGTGAATTAAAGGTAGGGGAGAAAAAATGGAGATGACAGGAAACAAAGGAAATTCTGTGGAAGGGCTGATACATTTGAGTGACATTTCAATGAGTGTGGAGAATCTAATTCTGTTCATAGCATATGTCATTAATTGTACAGATCAGGTGAGACATAAAACAGAAAAGATCAAAGTAATCATGAGAGGTGCGGAGAAATTTTTGTCAGTCAAACCTATCTCATGGGAACAAATCAATAGAAGACTTAAGTCTGAGAGAAAATCTTCTAGCCAGAATGGATAAGGTCAATGCTTATTAGTCAGTGGAATGCAAGGAGTTTAGTATCTAATGGACAGGAATTTAAAGGGTATATTAATGAGTTAGAAACAAAACCATATATAATTTGCATACAGGAAACATGGTTAAAATCATTAGCTTTTAGAATTGCAGGTTATGATAGTATCCGGAGAGATGCAAAAGTTGTGGTGGAGGGTGTGCAACATTTATTAAGGATAATATTCAGTACAAGATATTGGCTAGAGGGAAAGCACTAAAATTGATCATAATAGAGATATGGACAGAGGAGGGTAATATTAAAATAATTAATTTTTATAATCCTTGTCAGAAATTAACATTAGGAAATTTGGAGGAATTATTAGTGCACTTAGAGGGTAAGGTTATTTGGTGTGGAGATTTTAACGGTCATAATACATAGTGGGATAATTATAATGTTAAGAATGGAGAAGTAATAGAAGAAATTATGGATCAGAAAAATCTAGTATGTGTTAATAATGGTGAAGGTACCAGAATAAATGTTATAACTGGGAAAGAGACCACGGTGGATCTCACCCTTGTTTCTGATTCGTTGGCAGGGGTATGTTGGTGGGAAGTTTAAAAAGAAGGCACCATGGGGAGTGACCATTATCCAATTTTTGTGGAGATAGGTACAAGAGTGGAAATTAATGAGAGAAACAGATCAGGAGGATGGGTGTTTGACAAAGCAGACTGGGTTAAATTTAGAGAAGTGAGTGAAGTAATAATGGGTGAAATTAATATTAATCAAGGAATAGAGGAATTGAATCAGGGTATCTGTGGAGCTATAATTGAAGCTGCAGTTCAGTCAATTCCAAGGTGTACAGGAAGTAAGAAAAAGAGGATTGTTCCATGGTGGACCGAAGAATGTGGAAGGGTAATTAAAGAGAAAAATAAAGCATTTAAAAGACTTTAAAAAACGTTTAATTTTGAGGACTTGATGCTACAGAAAGGCACAAGCGTGTGTTAGAAGAACAGTTAAAACAGTAAAAAGAGAATATTGGAGAATGTTTTGTAATACAGTGGGTAGAGAAACAGATATAGGTAAGGTATGGGGTATGGTGAGGAAAATGAATGGGATTAGGAGAGAATATAAATATCCAACATTAACAATTCATGGGAATAAGGCCGTTACAGAGAAGGAAAAAGCAGAGTTGATTGTGGAAACTTTTGTTAAAATCTACAGCACAGATAATATCAGTGAAGAAGGGAGAAGAGAGCGAGAGGAAACATTATTGAAGGATGAAGAATTTAGCATAGATAATGAAAATGGGAATGATGCATTAAATTTGCCTTTTAATAGGTGAATTAAAAAGTGCATTAAGGAAAACTAGAATGTCTGCACCAGGTAAAGATCAGGTATGTTATATAATGTTGTATAAGCTAAGTGAATCATCTAAAAATATACTTCTAGAGTTATATAAAAGGGTGTGGGAGAGTGGGAAATTACCTAACAAATGGAAAGAGGCAATAATAATACCAATACGTAAAGCAGGAAAGGAAGGTAATAGTCCGAATGATTATAGACCAATCGCTTTAACATCGCATATATGTAAAGTTATGAAAAAAATTATTAATAAGAGATTAACTTACTATATGGAAACAAAAGGATATATTTTAAAGCTGCAAAGTGGTTTTAGGAAAGGAAGAAGTACTATGGATTCGACAGTATGTTTAGAATATGAAATAAGAAGAGCATAGATTAATAGAGAAAGTGTAGTGGCTGTATTTTTAGAAACTGAGAAAGCATATGACATAATGTGGAGAGAAGGTCTGATAATTAAATTAAGGAATGCTGGAGTTAATGGAAAAATGATTAGATGGATAAAAGATTTTTTATTGGGCAGATCTATTCAAGTCAAAGTAGGGGAGAACTTCTCAAGGAACATGATAGTAGAGAATGGTACACGACAGGGAAGCATAATTAGTCCCCTATTATTTTCTATTATGATCAACGATGTATTCTCAAGTATTGAGAAAGGAATAGGATTCTCTTTTTTTGCAGATGATGGAGCAATATGGAAACCGAGGAAGGAATCTGGATTTTATTGTTAGGAAAATGCAAGCAGCTATTACTGAAGTGGAAAAATGGTCATATCAGTGGGGGTTTAGATTTTCTGTTGAAAAAACTAAATCAGTAATGTTCTCTAAAAGGAAGGTTAATAAGGGGCTAAAATTAAAATTATATGATCAAGATATAGAAAGAGTTTCGTGTTTTAAGTATTTAGGGGGATGGTTTGATGAGAAAATTACATTTGTAGCGTCTGTGGTCTCTTTTGAATCAGGATCAAAGATGAGTCAATTCTGATGTTTAGGGTGGATAGCTTTTAGCCACATATAAATTAGGGGCCCGATGCCAACGAGTCTGGGGAAGTTGACACCTCAGACAGTTTTGTGACCCAGCTGAAAGGAGACAGGCAGCATCTTTGGAGAACTGTGACAACTTCAATCAGATTGTTATCTGGTCACATGACTTGAACCCTGTTCCCCACTCACATTCAAGCAAAGGATTTAGCTGCAGCTGCAGCTGGCCTTAATACTCTGGCTAATCCACCAGAACCTGCTTCGCACAGCCCAGTAACTGCTCCTGCACCTGGCCAGACACAACAAGTCGGCAGGAAGAGAACCGCTAAATCCTCGTCGCCACACTCAACAAACAGTCTGCGCATCGTCCTCAAACTTCTACTTCGCTGGATTTATCCGAGCCCGCCAGAGTTTAAACTACATCGTGTGATATTTTCCCCCAACTAGTGGCGGAAATGCATATGACAAACCGCGAATATTTAGTTCTGTTCCTCTCAATTCCGATTTCGTTTAACTTCTACGGTGGCCGATTTAGTCCAAGATTAACACGGCAATCCCCCTCCTCACATTCGACACGGTGCATGGCTTTACACGGAATGCGAAGCTTTATTTACGGGTATGTCCCTCCTTGGCTAATGTACTCAGATGGAGGGCCAACATAGCGATTACGTAATTATGCAATTACAATGATATCAGAATAATTTACACAGATTTACACAGATGTTTCTGCTGGAAAATACACGTCGTTTCGTGCACGCGCATATGAACGTTCATGTGCGACGCGGATCTTTTCCGAGCTGCAGTAAACAAACACCGTTGCCGTTTATCAAAAAAAAAAAAAACTTAAATAATTTTAATTTTCAGGCACAAAGACACAGAACACAGTCCTGAAAGTGGCTGGCATTAGCTAGCTAGACAGAAGAAGAGATGCATAGCCTGCCTGTCCAGCTTAGCAAGACAACAGAAGAGATGTACATCAACTTAACTTTAGGGTAGGCCTACTGTTATTTGCTGACATCAAAGCTTGGAGAGGAGAGAACACAAGTTTACCTGATTGCTGTTCCTGCAATTCACTCTCGTGGTGGTTTTTTCCCCTCTTTTCATGGCCAGAAGGATAATTCCGCTTAATTTTATCATCAGTGTTTAACACTGATTGACGCGCTTTGACACAAGGGGGAGGCGGAACCTTGAGTAAATTGCAGGGCCCTACGCAGCTTGCAGTTTATATTTAAAAATGCTGGTGAGGATGTGAACATGGTGACCCTTTTTAAGTCTTTAGTGAAATCAAGAGTGGTCATTGAATATACTTACTATCAGCATACCAACAATGTGCTTTATTTCGAATGGAGATGGGGGTTTGGAGGGGCATTGGTGAATATAGGTGAAAATGGGAATCTGTTATTTAATTGGTAAAATGAAATGATTTTTTAAATAATTTTGTTTTTGTTTGTTTTTTTGATTTTGTAATATTTGTAAATTAAAGTGTTTTAAAAGTCAAAGTCTCTCTCTCTCTCTCTCTCTCTCTCTCTCTCTCTCTCTCAAAGCAATTTCCTTTTAATATGATTAGTAACTAATTGAATTACACATTTTACCTTAAACAATTACATTCATTTTTGTAATTTAATAACACAATTTCATTACACATTTACACTGTAAGAATATTACACAGTATCTACTTTAAAACAATTATGGTAACAATATTGCATAATTTTTAAGTAGTTTTTATGATGAATTAAATATTATCAGTGGAATGTGCTTTTTTATTTAAGCTGACTTTGAAAAAAATATACAAATTAGAGTAAATGGAAATTATCTGTTTATATTTGACTTTCAGTTATGTTTTTCAGTTAATGGTATGTTTGATGCTGGCACAAGTAGAATTAAACTTGTTATTGCACTATTTCACATCACAACCTAATCATAAGCTCTATTCTTCTGCACAATGGTAACGGTCAAAATATGCAAAGCATGCTCGGAACTAACAATGGTGTCTAACCTTGTTTTCCTTAATTGTATCAGCATAATCAGTTCCTCAATTCAAGCCTCAAAATTGCTTACTTTCCTTAAAAAAATTAGGAAAGTGTATCAGTTTTATTTCTAACACTGAACCACACGTTTCTTATAAAGAATATATAATAGTAATATATAAAAATACATACTATATTCAATACCCATTCATTTTTTTACAGTGTCACTCCTCAACCCTGCATACCTTTTGTTCTAAAATATAATGATCATTTGAAATAAATCACCCCCTTAATGTTGTTTAATTAGTTTTGTTCCAATGTTATTTTCATTTAATAATAAAATAACACAAAGTTGTTGTAAAATCAGTTATCAATAATTCCAATGTAAAACTCACTGAGCAACAGTGATGCATCTAAAAAACCATTGCGTCTATGGAGATTCCCAACAAAGATTGTGAACCAGACGTTTGTGTGTGTGTGTGTGTGTGTGTGTGTGTGATAAAGTTTAGATACGTCGTAATATTACGACTGACCTCTGGATGGCACTCTTCAAGCGTGCACGGAATCTGATGAATTGAATGTCCGCTCAGATGTTCCTCACGCGCACAGCTGTGACGTTTGTCTGTGTAGCAAAACTGCTCCTGCGACATTGCTGGTTACACTGAAAGGAATTAAAAACATCTGCGATATACTGTTGCATTTTTTAGTCTAGATATACAGCGACCTTACGAGAAAACATACGGTTGTGTCGTTTCGATGTTTTTTTTATGTAAAATTCTATTTTAGTGAGAATGAAACTGAAGATGAGCATATTGCTTCGAGCACGCTAGAGGCGTTTTTTTCTTTTTTCGATTTAGCGCGTATATCTTGTGTTTTTACAATGAAAATAGGGCTCTTAAAATGATCTCGATGTTTGGACTGAGTGGTAGATTGGCTGTATCTCTTGTGTTTGCTTTTGTCAGCGTGTTTGTATTGTGTGAATATGTAATCTATTATCTTGTTATTCTGCGTTGCTCATGGCCGCATATTGAAACCGAAGATTCACATTCACCTTTGCGGGCGTTATTTCTTTCTGATACTCACTTATTAGGGGCAATCAGAGGACACTGGTTGGACAAACTCAGAAGGTATTTATCTGATCACGCAGAATCTTAAGACCTGCTTATTTAAACAATCTTGGATTTTTTTATTTTAAGGAATGTTTATTGTAAGTAGCTATATATTTTTCATACATTTTGTTACATTACATTGGAGTTGGCTACCAAATGCCATTGTACATGAATTTGTTTCTCCCCGATATCATCACTGTAGTCTTTTTTACCAACAGTCTTGGAAGGCATTGTTTAGAACAGAGGTATAGTGTAAACATTTAGCAGTAGCTGCACATCAACTAATTATACACGGATCAAATAGACGGGTTCAAAGTCCACCTGAAAGTTTGGATTTTTGTTTTCACAGAGAATGGCAGATGGAAAGAGCGTTCCAGACATCGCTGTGGCTTCTAAATCCAGAAGTTGTCTTCATTTTAGGAGACGTATTTGATGAGGGCAAGTGGAGCTCCAGTCAGGTACAGCTGATGTCTAAAATAATTGCACGCATAGGCTACTGCATTTTCCTTAGTGTTTTGTGCATTTTCTCAACATAAACAGAATACATCAAACAATTACAGATACCATTGGAATATCCCATATATGTAATATAGTCAGTCTCTCTTGTTAATAAAAAGGACAGTATAAACATAACAAGGACAGTTCCAAGTAAAATAATAATAATAATACAAATTTTATAATACAATAATAATAAAAATAAAAATAAATAAATAAAATAATAAGTAAATAAATAAATAGGAAATACAATTATGAATCTGTCATATGATGCGAATTGCGTTCAAACAACTATAAATAGAGGGAGGAAGAAAATAAAATGACAGTAGTAATACAAACAATAAACAGAAGAACAGCAGCTAAAT
Source organism: Pseudorasbora parva (assembly GCF_024679245.1). NCBI lineage: Eukaryota > Metazoa > Chordata > Actinopteri > Cypriniformes > Gobionidae > Pseudorasbora > Pseudorasbora parva. The sequence continues at coordinate 25,554,633 of NC_090195.1, forward strand.
TAAAAAAATAAAATAAAAACAGAAGAGAGAGGAAAAAAAGAACAAACTTTTTTTTAAAATAAAAAGAATAATAAAGAATAAATAACTAATGATAGTAAAGTAAATAAAGAACCATTAAAAACTTGGTCATCCAAAAGACATCTACAAATTAAAATCACAGGCGTAAGAAGGTTATTCTTCAATGCCAGAGGAGATAGATAAACACTCAGTTTCAGTCAATCTCATGTCAATCTTGAGTACCTATAAAGTAGTATTGCATCCTTCATATCTCTAGTCTTTAGTTTTATTATATTTATAAAATAAAGATAGGCTGTACCGAGTCTTTCCGGAAAAAACGAGCGGCTGGAGGCGTATCGTGTGGGCGGAGCTAAAGAATGACGAGCACGCTGCTACTGCACGAGAGCGTTAAGCGTGGAAAAGACGTTACCCTAAATAAACCATGGCTATCAATCAGATTCAATTAATACATATACGATCCAGAATCGGATTTGGAGGTTAAAATAAACTGAACAGGAGAAGCAGCAACGTCAGGACATCCGTCTCTGTGCTATGTAATGTTACTGTATTTAGTGGCTTGTCAACATTTGCGTTTGTTTACTTGTGGATTGTGAGGACATGATTTGGTTTATGGACTATTGTATGCGACTATACCTTAGCAATCGCAAGCAAAACGGGTTTGCACGTCAGACTACTAGTGTTACATAGAAAAACTATGGAGTAGTACATTTGAATGTGCTTTTGTGTGAACACACAAGTTTATTGTTATGTTTGGGGTGGTTTTACAATAAACAAACAGACACCTATAGTGGTCAGCTAAACAAATGTATTTAAACACACGCCATACATCGCATGCTTTATTGATAAAATAACTATACGATCGTGTTGTTTACTTATGTGTACTCACGCAACGATATCCAACTACACACAGACATTTGAAGCAGTTTTACTCACCGCCTGCTTCCAAAACACGATTGTGAAGCTTTATCATCACCGCTCCATCAAAAACACACTTCTTTGGTGACGTTGTTGGTTTGATGAAGTCCTGAGACCGTGAGTGCAGCGTTTATGGGCTGCGTGCATTTGCTCTCTCGCTGACTTGCTCTGATCCGGGTTGCTCTCGTGCGCACCCTTCCGGGAGAAGAGCCCGTACGGCCAGTACAAGGATATTCCGACCCGTTGACGTCAAGCCGACCCATACTCGAAAAAAACTCTCCGAAACTTGTGGGAAACCGGAAGGAGTATTTTTGACACAGAAATACTCCATCAAACGTCCAACTTAGTTTTTGAAACTTTGTCCATGCTTGGGATGGTAATCCAAGTCTTTAACAGTGTAAAAAGCTCAGTATGCATGAAACAGCAGTTTACTTTAAGAAAATTCACTTTCCAACACAATCTAGGAAAGGACCCCAAATTTTATAGAAGTTATCAGAAGATCCCTTCATTGTATGTTTAATTTTTTCTAGTTTGATAAAATAAAAAATATCTTTAATCCACGATGAGTAGGCGATTTCCAATTTATTAAAATTAGACGTCTTGCCAGGAGTGTAACAAGCTACGAAATCAGTCTTATATTTTGGCATGGCAAACGTAAGGGGGAGGGTGCCAAATAAAGCTGTGACAGCCAAAGGTTCAACGTGAATTCCAAGAGTTTCAGATAATGTTTTAAAGATCTGAGACCAATATTTGTGTGACGATGGACAGGACCAAAACATATATGCGCCGTAGTCACGGGAGCCTTATAACAGCGATCACGCATGGGATCCACATTGGAATATATTTTAGAAAGTTTGACTTTGGTCCAGTGGGTGCGATGAAGGATTTTACACTGCATCAGACCAGTCTGGCGCAGAACGATTAGGAGTGCACGCAGTGTAAAATCTTTTCACATTGTTCTTGTTAAATATTTTTACAGAAATATTTTCTCCTATATTCTCCTCCCACTGATCTTTAATAGATGCAAGTTAGCTTTCTCGCAAGGTACAGATTGCTTTGTAAAAATGGGAGAGCATACCTTTCATAACATGGATAGATTTGAGGAAGAAGTCAATGGAAGTAACACCAGGGAGGTTAGGAAACTGAGGGTGTGCAAAACAAAACTGCGAAACCTGCAGATATCTAAAAAAAAAGGTGCTTTGGCAAAGCATATTTTTTCAAGTAGTTGCTGGAAAGATGCAAATACACGATCTATATCAGGGGTATTCAATTAAAATATTAAGAGGTCCAGTTAGAAAAAAAATCAGCAACCAAAGGTCCGCAACATCACAATGACTAACTTGTGTTATCATTCAGTGCCACAGCCTAGTAGTTGTATGGAAATATGTAAGTAGCCTAGTCAAGAAGACGACTGTCAAATAAAATGAAAGTACAAATTTAATAATATTTTAACAATATTTATTGTCTGTTTATTTATTGAGCTGTAGGGAAATAATAAGTACTCTTATAATAAATGATCAATTTAAATTAAATAAAGGCTGCATTTAAAAATAAATTATTAATAAATAAAACACAAGAGTGCATCTCAAAATAAAGTGCTTAATTTTAGAAAAATGAAATAAAAAGTATAGCTTGAGTTTCCCTTTTACTTTTTAGTTAACTCCTTTCACATCTTGAGTTTAAACACATTTTAAAATTAACAATTTCAACACATTAACAAATGAACAGCTTTAAAACCTCCTTTTCTCTTTCTCCTTCTCTTTTCATGTTTGCTTGATTTTTACACACGTCTTCTTTTTGTTTTATCTCAAATAGGGTTTCAGCTACCGCACTCATGCACTCTTTGACAACCCCTCCATCAGTAAAAGTTTTTTTTATCTTCGGCCAAAATCCAAGCAAATTTAAGGGAACATTCGTTAGCACGTTGTTGGGCAGTGAATGAATGTGTTAGGATTCTGCTGGATCGATCATATTGGGCTTTTAGATAGTTTATTTTCTATGTCATCAATGCGAATTTAAGTGGGTATGTTTGGTCAAAAGATTTGTGCTTTGTCTCATAGTGGCGCTTCACATCGCCGCTTTTAATAATCGCGTCTCTGAACATATGAGACACACCAGTTTGGAACTGCCCGTGGGAAGAATGGACATGTAAGAATCTGTCCATACTTGATTAAAAGCTCTGTTTTCGCTGTCCACTTTACTTTTTTAAGAGCACACCATGTGAAACGTTGTCTCTCTTTCGTCTCGTCTCTCCCTGTGTGTGTGTGTTTATCTCTCGCTGTCTGACTCGAGCAGCATCACGTGACATGAAACCAGTACCATAGATGCTAGAAAAGCTGCGTGGTTTAAAATAGAAACGCTCCGTCAAAAGTAAATAATTTTCAGTCATTTATGGGTTATTGGTCCGGGTCCGGACAGAACGGCGGCTGAGTCCGGATCCGGACCTCGGTCCATCTATTAGTGACCTCTGATCTATATAAAGATCTTTAAATGTTAAAATACCCAATGTTGACCACTGAGAAAAGGTCCTATCCATTAATGATGTTGGGAAAACAAAATTTGCTGCTATAGGGGCCAAAATATAAGAGGTTTGTAAACCAAAATGGTGTCGGAATTGCTTCTAGATTCTTAATGTAGTTTTAACAATAATAGTTTTGGTATATGGAGAGGATGAGCATTTAATGGGGGCATGTAATAATGCTGCTCGCGAAGTGGGTATGCATGAAATAGCCTCCATAGTAAGCCACACAGATGAATCATTGGAATGATCTTGATTTAACCAGTATTGCATGGCCCTAAGATTTGCAGCCCAGTAATAAAACTGAAAATTAGGTAAAGACATGCCCCCAATAATTTTAGGTCTCTGAAGGAATGCCTTACAGATTTTGGGGATCTTTTTATTCCAAATAAATTCTAAAATCAGGGAAAAAAGTGTAAAGGAAGGAAAATGGGTATGCACTGAAAATAATAAGTGACTTTTGGAAGGATATTCATTTTAACCAAATTAATTCTTCTAGCCAAGGACAGGGAAAGCAGTGACCAGCGCTCAGTCTTTCTCCATCAGGAGAAGCAAATTACCAACGTTGCATTTAAAAAGATCTTTAAATTTATCTGTAATGCAGACACGAAGATAAGTAAATCTTTGTTGCGAGATTTTAAATGGAAAGTTATGTAAAACGTAATTTCTAGCTGCAGAGTTCAGTCGGAAAATCTCACTCTTGCTTAGATTTAATTTATAACCAGAAATCAAGCCAAAGGATTTTAAGAGATTAAGAGCTGCAGATATTGACCTATCCAAATCTGAAACGTAGAGAAGGAGGTCATCTGCATACAAGGACACCTTTTGTTCTGTACCCATTATTTTTATGCCCATTATAGAAGAATTAGATCGTAGTGCAATAGAGAGGGGCTCAATAGCAATAGCGAAGAGACCGGTGTAGGGGAAAGTATGCTGAACGATTATTATTGGTCCTGACAGAAGCTTGTGGGGCAGAATATAGTAACCTCACCCAAGAAATAAATCTGTGGCCAAAACCAAACTTCTCTAAAGTGTAAAAAAGATACTTCCCCTCCACCCGGTCAAAGGCTTTTTCAGCATCTAATGAAATTACAGCTTTTGGGACAATAGAAAAGGAGGGATTGTATACAATATTGAACAGTTTCCTAATATTAAAAAAAGTGTCTATTTTTAATAAACCCAGTCTGGTCTGGAGAGATAATGGAATATAAGATGGATTCCAAACGTAGCACTAATAACTTTGATAAGAGTTTAAAGTCAGCATTAAGGAGACTGATTGGCCGGTAAGAAGTGCAGTGAAGGGGATATATATATATATATATATATATATATATATATATATATATATATATATATATATATATATATATATATATATATTTAAATTAAAGAAATAAAAGCCTGATTAAGTGTTTGGAGGAGCTTGAGGGAATCAAATGACTACATGTCAATACATGTACAATCATTAAGGGGGCCAGTTTGTCTAAAATATTTTATAAAACTCTACTGGGTACCCATCTGGCCCTGGACATTTACTATTTTGCATAGAAGTAACAGCCTGAGTGAGCTCTTCTATAGTGAATGGTTCTTCTAACTGAGCAGCAGAGTCAACAGTGGGTATGTTCAGTCCACTAGAAGACATCAAAAGCAGGGGGGTTATCAAATTGTTCAGATGCATAATAGAGAAATAAAATATTTTTTAAAATGATTATTAATTAACTGGAGGTTTGTTGTTACCCCTGATGAAGTTTGATTCTGAGGAATGAGATGAGAGGATGAATCCTGTTTTAATTGATGGGCCAACAGCTTACTTGCCTTATCACCCTCTTCATAGTACTTGTATCTGGATCTAAGCATTAAATCCTCTGCATAACATGTTGAAAGAGTGTCAAATTCAGTCTTTAGAGCAAGACGCTCCTTGTATGTATCCGAGGAGGCAGAAATTTGCATAGATGTTATCTATATGAGCAATTTTCTGAACAATATCTGATATTTTGCATTTCCTCATTTTGTCTCTCTATGCAGTGTATGAAATTATTTCCGATGAAGAAGGGATGCTAAAACATCTGAAAATTTGTTTGTTGATATGAATACATCTATTTGATTGGACATCGATTCCTTAAAATGTTCATCTGACAACAACCGGGTATTTAAACGCCAAGGTGGCCGAGTGCCATCAAGCTCCCTTATACAAACCTTCATACTAACTGAAATAACGATTGCGTTGTATGAGCATGTCTCCAAAGAAGAAATTAACCTGTTATCTATCAAGAAAAAGTCAATCCGTGTAAAAGTATGGTGCACTTGAGAAAAAAAAGAATATTCTTTTCCAGACGGGTTAAAAAACGCCAACAATCAGAGACTTTAAGCTCCTCCAGAAAAAACTGAATCACTTGTGTAGACTTTGATAGTGTGTTATGTTTAATAGAGGAGCTGTCGAGTTTGGGATTAATCCAGCAATTAAAATTGTAGTACAGAAAATAAATGTCTGAAAATATTAGCGTTATCCTAGTTAGGTGCATAGACATTACCGAGGAGAACTGGAAAATTATTGATTTTACCAGAGACAATGACAAATCTCCCATTAGAATCAGCTATAACATCAGAGCATAAGAAGGGAACTGACCTGTGTATAAGAATTGCCGCACCCCTGGCCTTACCCTTAAATTTGGAGCGAAATACCTGACCAACCCATCTTCTCCTTAACAAAAGGTGGTCATGAATTTTAAGATGCGTTTCCTGAAGATAGACAAAATGGGCCCCAAGATGTTGGAGCTGATGTAATATCTTACTATGCTTAACTGGTTTGTTCACTCCATTACAATTCCAACTAACAAATGTGAAGCTCCTCCCACCTATATGTTGTGTCATTCTAGGTCATAAACCATAAGGATTAATTTTGTGAGTGAAATTAAAAACTTTACTGCGAAACGGATAAAAAAAAAACAGACCAAGAGGCGAAAAAAAAAAAAAAAAAAAAACACACCCCCACCCGCCCGGCAGAAGCATCTCCCCAAATGAGATACGCGCATACCTTTTTTAACAAACCACCACAATTAACTTTATGCTGCCTGGTGAAAGTGAGATTATAATACAAGAAAGAAAAATAGAACACAGTGAAATGTAAACTAGTGGTTAAACTTCCACAATGACAATAGCGCAAACATGTGCAAATTTATGCTAAACTAAGCCTGAATTATATTATTTAGAAACAATATTCGCAGACAAGTTATCGAGCAGTAGGACAATAATAGCCATATTCTGTCAGTTTGCCCGGACAAAATGTATGAAGCCAAATTGATTACAATGCATTATTTACCTCAGCTGTTTGCAGACACGGCAGTTTTTTTTATAAAGTCAGACGGTTCATAGTTGAATCAGATAGTTACGTTCATAGATGAACTGTCAGCAGAATTAGTGTTTGTTGAGGTGCCGTCAACATCCTCCGACAAATTTGCAGTTTTGCCGCGGCCACTCCTACCCGCGTCCGTTTTCGCTCGAGATGACGACATATTCGGGATTTACCATAGATATAAAAGATCCTACTAATGTCAGGTAAACTAGTTTTACAACTTAAAAAAAAAAAAAATACAAAACTGTGTAAATAAATTAAATATGGCTCTTTCTCACAGAGCAGTGGGCAAACACGTCTTACATCCTTTACAAGGAACAGCGCCCCCCATGTCTCTCATTTCTAATGAATATGGCTAACAATTTACAATATAAGGTCTATGCATTAACTAACGATGAGCAAGATTTATAAGTCTTTTTACATTTTAGTTAATAAAAATCCAGCTGTTCATTGTTTGTTCATGTTAGTTCACAGTGCATTAATGTCAACTAAAGCATGATTTAATTAACAAATAATAATAATAATAATAATAATAATAATAATAGATTTTATTTATAATGCACTTTTCATTCCGAAGAATCTCAAAGTGCAACAAAGGGGGGAAAAAATAACAAAAAAAAATGAATAACAAGTAAAAATATAGAATACTACAAACAAACAATCAACCAACACAGAAAACAGAACAGAAACAGAGCTGATGGTGAACAGAAAACAGCTGATGGTGGAAGCCTCTGTTAGCCCCGCAGCACACTGTGATCCACTCCATGTTTCAGATTTCCCCCAGCGGCAGTGTGTCCCGATGACATCGCTGAGGCACGACAGCTAAAGACCAGATGATGGGTCTTCATGACGATTCAAACGATGGGGATCGCCGCAGCACCATGCAGGAGGCAGAACATTTTTCTGGGCACTTCTGTGGAGACACCGGGGTCGGCGCAGAAGTCCAAGCCGCTCCACGGCCGCAATGCAGGACGGAACAGCGGCGCAGCCGAGAAGCGGAACATCCCAACATCATGCCGGACGCTGATGACGATGGCCCGGATGACGCTAGCCCGGTGCAAACTTCAGCCACCATGTAGCTTAAGCCCAAGGGAGACCAGCAGTGAGCAGCCGTGGCGAGAAACATCAAATGTCCTCCAAACCAGAACCAACCGCAGCAATTCAAACATAAACATTAGAGAAGCGGTTGAAAACGTCGAAACTACGAACAACGTCCTCTCAGTGGCTGCCAGCAATCAGCAACAGTCCCAATTGTAGCTCTGACTGTTAGACTAGTCACAAACATAAGGAAATAAAATAAAATCTAAATCTAATAGTACATTAACATGATTTGTGGGTGGAGAAGCGGCGAACAGACAACGCCAGCGTCCTCTCCCCCACGTTGCCTAGCAACATTAATTATTTAATTAACAATGTATTAGTAATACTGCTGTCAATTGATTAAAAAAAAAACAAATTAATTGCACATTTTTCTGTAATTACAACACAATCATGAAGGGGAATGAAATTTATTGGATATTTCAAACTTTTTTAACAAATCAAAAACTGAAAAATTAAGCGTGCAAAATTATTCGGCCCCCTTAAGTTAATACTTTGTAGCGCAACTTTTGCTGCGATTACAGCTGTAAGTCGCTTGGGATATGTCTCTATCAGTTTTGCACATCGAGAGACTGAAATTTTTGGCCATTCCTCCTTGCAGAACAGCTCGAGCTCAGTGAGGTTGGATGGAGAGCGTTTGTGAACAGCAGTTTTCAGTTCTTTCCACAGATTCTTGATTGGATTCAGGTCTGGACTTTGACTTGGCCATTCTAACACCTTGAAGTGTTTATTTTTGAACCATTCCATTGTAGATTTTGCTTTATGTTTTGGATCATTGTCTTGTTGGAAGACAAATCTCTGTCCCAGTCTCAGGTCTTTTGCAGACTCCATCAGGTTTTCTTCCAGAATGGTCCTGTATTTGGCTCCGTCCATCTTCCCATCAATTTTAACCATCTTCCCTGTCCCTGCTGAAGAAAAGCAGGCCCAAACCATGATGCTGCCACCACCATGTTTGACAGTGGGGATGGTGATGAGCTGTGTTGCTTTTACGCCAAACATAACGTTTTGCATTGTTGCCAAAAATTAAAATTTTGTGGTTTCATCTGATCAGAGCACCTTCTTCCACATGTTTGGTGTGTCTCCCAGCTGGCTTGTGGCAAACTTTAAATGACACATTTATGGATATCTTTAGGAAATGGCTTGCTTCTTGCCACGCTTCCATAAAGGTCAGCTTTGTGCAGTCACGACTTGATTGTTCTCCTATGGACAGAGTCTCCCACCTCAGCTGTAGATCTCTGCAGTTCATCCAGAGTGATCATGGGCCTCTTGGCTGCATCTCTGATCAGTCTTCTCCTTGTATGAGCTGAAAGTTTAGAAGGACAGCCAGGTCTTGGTAGATTTGCAGTGGTCTGATACTCCTTCCATTTCAATATTATCGCTTGCACAGTGCTCCTTGGGACGTTTAAAGCTTGGGAAATCTTTTTTATCCAAATCCGCCTTTACAAATCCGCCTTTACTTCTCCACAACAGTATCTTGGACCTGCCTGGTGTGTTCCTTGTTCTTCATGATGCTCTCTGCGCTTTAAACGGACCTCTGAGACTATCACAGTGCAGGTGCATTTATACGGAGACTTGATTACACACAGGTGGATTCTATTTATCATCATTAGTCATTTAGGTCAACATTGGATCATTCAGAGATCCTCACTGAACTTCTGGAGAGAGTTGCTGCACTGAAAGTAAAGGGGCCGAATAATTTTGCATGCCCAATTTTTCAGTTTTTGATTTGTTAAAAAAGTTAGAAATATCCAAATTTCATTCCACTTCATGATTGTGTCCCACTTGTTGTTGATTCTTCACAAAAAATGACAGATTTATATCTTTGTTCGAAGCCTGAAATGTGGCAAAAGGTCGCAAAGTTCAAGGGGGCCGAATACTTTCACAAGGCACTGTATATATATATATATATATATATATATATATATATATATATATATATATATATATATATATATATAATATAATATAATATTAGTAATACTTTCACATTAAATCTCCAAATGAGTGTAGCAACAACATAATGGGCCCTATTTTAACGATCTGAAAAAAGCGCGAATCGCAAATAACTTTGTGGGCGGGTCTCGGCGCTGTTGCTATTTTCCTATTTTCTATTTTCTTGCGCCTGGCGCAAATCTAAAATGGGTTGGTCTGAAGTAGCTTCATTATTCATAGGTGTGGTTTGGGCGTAACGTGAATAAACCAATCAGAGCGTCATCCAACATTCCCTTTAAAAGCAGGTGCGCAAGTTCCATTATGAATTGCTATTATTATGGCGTATTTACCAGGCGCACACCAGGAGCGGTTCACAGCCGAGGAGACTGATGTTCTTGTAAGAGGAGTGAAGACAGTAGTTGTGTTGTATGGGGATGGGAGAAACCCACCCAAAATAGCATCGTTTAAACAGGCGTGGGAGGAAATAGCCACAATGATTTCCGTCATCTCATGTGTTAATATTTTTTTAGTGTAACAATTTGATTTGCAAAAATAACTGTTGCATCTGTGTAGATTACATGAGCAAAGTGTATGCGCATTATGCACGCTATACATTATGGTCAAGCATGCGCCCTTAAAATAGCATAATGAACAACGTGCAACGCGCCACTGACTTTAGACTAGGTTTTTTTCTGGTCAGTGGCGCAATTGTTTAATGGAACAGCAAAATAGCACCAGGGATTGTTTGCGCCGGAACACGCCTCCTTTTTTTGCGCTGAACTGCCCAGGGAGCGCAAGTTCATTCACTAGTTTAGCGACTTGCTTCTGTGGAGGGAAAAGCGTGCTTTGCGCGGGTGCAAAATAGGAATGACACATGCGTCGGTGTACAAAGTCAATTGCGCTGGGTGTAAGATAGGGCCCAAAGACAGTAATCTATTTTCAAATATGTGTTTATTGTCTTCTCTTTTTGAATAGGCCAGTGACATCGATCAATACCTACTGCTGCTGATGTTTCTATGAAATAGATTTTGCTGTTGTTGATGTTTTAGCCATCAATTATAGGTATTTAGTATTACAGTATAATTAAAAGCTATCAATTTTAACATTTATTAGGCTTTAAAAATAACTTTTAATTTACAGTGGTCCGAATTATTGGCACCCTTGGTAAATGTGATCAAAGATGTCTGTAAAAATAAATCTGCATTGACCTTACCTGACACCAGAGGTGGACAAAGTACACAAATGTATTACTTGAGTAAGAGTACTACTTGTCAAATACTACGGTTACAAGTGAAATGTCTAAAAACAGATTTTAACTTTTTTTTCGATTTGTTTTTAAAAGTACTTAATGGCCCGCTGAAGTGCAGCATTATTCAAAACCGCAATTCAATATTTGTGATTCCCCCTGAAACGGCTCCAACTGTTAGCAGCTCCTCCCCTTTTTTGAAACCGCCAATAGCGTTTCATTAATAATATTCCAGTTTGACTAGAGCCTTTCTCTTTGGTAAAGCCAGTTTTCTCTAACTGTTTATCATCATCTCCTCAATATCGCTTTGAAATACAGCATTCTGTGCAAAATTTATATAGGTCCGATATGTTTGTTGTCTGCTCCGACTCGCGCATATGATCTGCTCTGCGCTCTCGTATCTCTAATCAACATTTTGCTGGACGATAAATTGGCCAAGAAATTATTGCGATGAACGATAATATTGTCGCTCTGAGACCATTTTCATCTAAAATAATGATAATGGCTTAATAATGCAGGTAGATTTTTTAAAAGATCAATAAACTTTTATTTCTAAAGACTATTTAACACTAAAAATGGAAAACATTTAAAATATCAATAAATAATTAATCAATAAATCCTTAATCAATAAATCATTACAATAAATGAAATAAAATTCCCACCAATTTTTTTTTTAAATGGATGAAAACTGCAACAGATGAGGTGCATATTAGGGGTGGCACGGCTGACCCAAGTTTCGGTTCTGTACGGTTCTTGTTTTTTTCTTTTAATCAAAACACTCCAGAAATTTACTTCAGCATATGATATATAACTTAATTATCAACCGTTTAGGATACAGCATTTAAAAAAAAGTTATATCTTGTAATCATGCTCAAACAATTTGACTTGACCAATCTCTGAGGAAAGCTAGGTGAGATTCTGGTACAGAAAGAGAGAAGACATGGATGACTTGCTTTCAATTTTTTTTTGGCAAAAAAAGGAGAATGTGTATTGCTATCTCTATAGGACCTTATGTGCCTTTTTAGCACACAAAGATTGAACTGAAGAATTAACTGCCAACTTCAGTGTAGCTTTATGCCTCGTTTATGCGTGAGCGCGAGGGTGTGCACGGCAAAAATAACGTCAATGCGGAGTGCGCAAAACCCCATTCCGCTTGGTGCTGTGCACGTCAAATTTTGTAACTTTGCATGGAGCTCCACAACCGAAGAAGCACGAGCTCCAAGAGAAGCTGGCCGAGCATGACGTCTCATAACACTGGCACCCGGTCTGCTCGTCGAGTATAAACATCTCCCTAAATGAGGCGCGCGCGTCAACGAGAAAGACGAGGAAAACAAACAAGTATTGCGGCCGGAAAAATGATTGAACTAATTTTTTTTATCGTGCGATTAATTGATTTATTGACTATCGTAACAGGCCTATGTGTCTGCTGCTGTGGTGCGTGAAACTAACGTGAAACCAGACTTCATTCGCCTCAACTGAAAGCATATTTACACTGAATAGTTTCCTATCACATATAAAGTGTAATATGTTCCTTTCACTTTGTAGCAATCAGTAAATGTGTTAAAAACTGACCGATTTCAGGCGCAACGTCTTCAGCAGCGTAGGGGGCAGGCTTTAGATTCTAGAGAGCATTTGATTGGACAGAAGATTTGATGAGAAGGTGAAGTCTGTGATGTCATAAAAATTTGTAATTCGTTTTGATGGAAGTGAGAGACTGTAATTTTTGAATGTTTATATTTCCTGAATGCGAATTTTGTCATTGTTTTGGAACATACCAGCTTATTCATAACTTTAAGGCTGACATTGTCATACTAGCAACTAAAAAACTTCAGTGGCTTTTTAAGTATCAAAAGTATTATTGTTGCATTGTATAAATGTACATTATGCCATCATGGTTTAAGCAAGTCAGTGATGCTCCATCTGACATGCTAGCATACGCCTGCTTTAAACTAATTTCTGTACTTGAATAAAAGTTACAAGCTCTTTACAAAGCTGCTGCCACTTTAAAGGAGAACTCCGGGAAATTTTTTTTAAGTTAATCTTGATCGTTATACCTTTGTGAGTACTGTCTATAGAAAAAAAAGAAAAAAAGAACCGGATTGGTGCTTGCAACACGAAGCTGTTACAGTTAAAGGGTTACTTCAGTGATTAGCATATGGCTTTGTATCAGTAGAAACCCTGGAGTATATTCGAATGTTTGTGCCCCCCATATCCCCCTGAGACGAGATTTATGCATTTAAAGGTCCCGTTCTTTACGTGTTTTCGAAGCTTTATGTTTACAGTGTGCAATATAACATTAGTTCATGTTTCATGTGTAAAAAAACACAGTATTTTTCACACAATTTACTTATCTGTACACCGCTGTTTCCTCTGTCCTAAAAACGGCCTGATGATTTCCTTGTTCTATGAAGTCCCTCCTTCAGAAACACGTAACGAGTTCTGATTTGGCCAGCGCTTCCCGTGTTGTGATTGGACAGCAGCTTAGCGCACTTTGCCCAGAAAGGTCCCGCCTCTTACTATAATGGGGAGATGCAAGCGCTAAATGCGCAATCTTCTCCACGTGGGAGAGCAACAAGACCACGCCCCCTATTTTGCGTGTTTTTGTGGGCGGAGGGTTAGTCAACAAACGGTTCTAGTGAGGTCATTCATGCCAGGAAGTGCAGGGGTGTAGTCCAAACTGGCCATTCGCTGTAGGCTTTGAAAGGGAACTTCTGTTAAATAAAATATCTCGCTTGGCATTGAACTTTGAGCTTTATAATTTTACAGGTATTATTTATGCTCCAACAACAACATTTCACACTAAATAAAGTTTAAAAGATGGAATCGCGAAGAACAGGACCTTTAATAATAATAAAAAAAGATCAAAAGTTGTTGTCTTAAAATATCGGGATACATACCGTATTGTGAGTTCAGTATCATGATGCATATTGAATCGTCACACAATTGTATAGTATACTTGTACGTTTTCTTACAAGTAAGAACATTCTACTTCTACGTTCTTATTTTTTATATATTTGAAAATATACCTTTAACAGTACTTATGCACATTAAATTTCTATTTTAAAAACATTTTATTCTAGGTTCATGCTTGCTTTTTATCAAGGCTTAAATATGGGTAAGTTTAATTTAAAAAATAGCAATATTTTGAGCAAAAAGCTGAGAAAATCTAAAGATTACATCCCGGGGCCTATTGCACAAAACTAGGTTAGGGATTAAGCCAGGATGTCTCGGTGATCTTGTCATCTGTATGTGAAATTTAGTACACCAATGTTGTGTAAACGTACCCTGAAGGCACACTCACACCAAGAACGATAATAATAATGGAAAATACCTCTATATATGTGTAAAAATTGAGCCAGGATCACCAAGATATCCCAGCTTAATCCCTTATCCTAGGTTTGTGCAATAGGCCCCAGGTCGGATTCTGAGCGATGATCAAAACATAGGTGAAGTAGATAGTTAATCAACACCTCCAAAGCTTCACAGTCATATAGCTCATCCTGGGTTCACTTTTCATTCAGAAATAAGCCGTTTTGATTTATATACATACAGTATGTTGATGATGGTGGTTATATAATATTTGTGTAAGCAATTTTCTGTCACTTCTGCTGCTGCTTTTTGCGTGTTTTGATCAGGAGATTTTATACTCTTTAAGGCCGGGGACACACTGCAAGCGTGTCGTGAGCGTCTCGGCTGCGTGGCGTGTCCGTTTTTATTTCGGCTCCCATGTTAACCGGTTAGCGCTTGCATACTGCCTGCGTCAGCCGCGCGGCTCACGCGCGGTCCGAGCCGCGCGGAAAACGCGTGCATGCTTCAAATAGAAGAGACGCCTATTTTTCACGCGACACGCGAGCGTGTTGGAAGCGTTTCTAGGCAAAATAGCATAGGAAAAGATGTTTATATGCCATTTTGATACGCATACATATTAATAAATGACATTTTCATGTTTGAAAGTCTGTAGGTTAACATCAATGCAGATATAGGCCTAGTTGTAATAATAAAAAACAACACAATTATCGATTTTGAAATATTAAACCTGTCAATAGCCTACAGAGCGAAATATTCTGTAGCCTATTTTGCCGTCAATACCATGTATGGTCAGGCTATTGCCGACGTTGTCTTTGCTGTATCAATAGGCAATCTATTTATATTTAACATGAAGTATAGGGCTTCCCAGCAGCAGCAGCGCCGCGTCAGACACGCTTCTGGTGTGCAAAGACAGAGAAAACCCTGCGCAGCCGCCCCGCGGCTGACACGCAGCAGAAACGCCACGCTTGCAGTGTGTCTCCGGCCTAAGAAGATGTGTAATAGTGTTCCCTACAGTATAACAGTGAAATCATGAATAGCTGGAAAATTCCGTTCCAAATGGTAAAGTAGATTTGAAGTAAATATGTGCACTACCAGTATCTACCAAATATCTGAACTAGCCTACACAAAAATACAGATATTCAGAGAGCATGTAAAGCTATGTGAAGAACTAAGTATTTAATAAGCCACTCCATTAAAAGAGTTAACAACTACAAGCAAAGTATATCTTGAGTAATTAATTATACTTTTAAGTATATCTTGATCAAAAGATTGAGGACAAGTATGGGTCAAATATACTTGGACCTTTCTGTCAGTATTAGTGAAGTGTCAATACTACTTTTTCGTAAGGGAATGCTGTACAAATCCATGGGAAGGGACTGTTGATATATCTGTGTACAGTTTTTAAACCAAGTTTCTATGGAATCTTGTTTCCACCAACATACATTTTTTCTTACCATACCTTTATGAAGTGTCATTGTTGATATTTCTCATTTCAAATATTGCAAATATTTTTGTTTAATCACACAGGTCTAATGGATTCTCTTTTTTTGACCATGGATAAGTATCCAGTCAGTTAGAAATTTTACAGTCAGACACAAAAGATAAACTTCAACTTATGTATGACTTTTTATATGGGTTTTAAATAATGCATATGTCAGTAATCCCTTGTCAGATGTGATATGCTACACTTCAGAGGTCAAATATATACAAATGTAGGAAAACAAAAACCAAAACAACAATCACATCAAAAGAGAATCAGCTACCATTTTATAGGTTCATATTTTAATCGGAAATGTCATAAATCAGATTAGTTTCACATTACAATTGCCACCAGCTATTATGACTCTTCTGTGCTCTCCACTCAGGACTGGGAAGATGATGTCAAACGTTTTAAACGGATCTTTCGTCACCCTAGTGACACAAAACTTGTGGTTCTTATAGGAAATCATGACATCGGCTTCCATAACGAGTGAGTTACAATTGACCTGCAGATGTAAAGGGTGACCAATAGCATTGCTTTATATAAAAAAGGTAACAACAATAACATTCAGTTATAAGTCATATATTTAGTTAATGAGGAACTAATTGTTTACAAAACATGATTAAATATTCATAAATGATAAATAAGTAATATGCTTACATTTTATTAATGTCTTGTTAAGTCAGTTATAAGTCTTATCATTTTTTATCCCCTTGGTTTGTGCTTTTGAACACAGACCAGCTTACACTGATCATTTACTAATGGTCTGTTCATAATTTGTTTAAGATTAACCATTGTTTATTCAGTTGATACTAAAATAATTTTTACATAAATACTTCAATGATTTATAAGTGATAAAATATCAACTAATACCTCATCAAACATCTACTACTGATCTGTTTTTAATTTTATTTTATTAAGATAAAACTGCACATTTGTAAATTGTTAACATGCCACTTATTAGTTATAAAAAATATAGTCAGGTTTTGTAAATTAGTTCATCATTAACTAATAATTTATAAATGACTTATGACTGAATTAACAAACCATTTATAAATTGTTAGCATGCCACTTATTAATCATTTATGACTATATAGTCAGGTTTTGTAAATGATTAGTTAATCTTTAACTAATTACCGTAATTCCTCAAATAAAAGCCTGTAGTCAATTAAACGCTGAGCCTCTGATAGTGGCCGGGGTCGTGGTCAGCAAATTAAGGCCAGGGGGAAATGTGTGGATAATTTCCTAAATGCCTTTTGTTTAATGTGCATTCTACTGTATGGTGCCTGGCTGACCGACATCCCGCAACCATCCGGATGCCACGTTCTTGCAAGTGCAACACACACTAATCCTGTAGTAGTCTCTTCTATAGTTAACCTAACAACTTTGCAGGGATTGCTCTGTAAATTAAATTGAGAATATAACTGATGCATTTATGCCATTTTAAATAGGCTACTGTAGTCTATGAGAGATGCGACATCTGTGAAAATACTGTGTCAGGCAGGCTACACAAATATAGATCTTCACAATATTAGCCTCTTGCCTTTTAATACAACTTACTCTGCATTTAACTTCAAATATTTTATTTTGTACAAGAAAACAGCATAGGCTTCAAAATTGTTGTTGAAATATTGTAAAGTGATCATATGAACTACAGTCCCTGACAAAAGTCTTGTCGCTTATCTTTTTTCTAGAAATGAGATTCTGATATTAACCTGACTTTTAATGAATTCATTAGTGTTGAAAAGCTAAAACCCTCCCAAATGATGTTTAATGCACTGAAATAAATAATTTTCACAGAAAAAAATATTTATCATTTAATCAAGACAGAAAGGTCAAATTTTGGCAAGACAAAAGTTGTGTCGCCTATACAGAAATTGAACAAATTTACTGCAAATACAAAAATATGTCAGCAAATTAAGTTGTGGTGCTGTGAGATCCAAATGTAATATCTTGTATGACTTCCATGAGCTTGAAGGACTGCATCCATGTGGTTTGGCAAGGATTCATACAATTTATTGATGAAGTCATCAGGAATAGCTAAGAAAGCAGTCTTGCATGCCTCCCAGAGTTCATCAATATTCTTTGGTTTCGTCTTCCATGTGTCCTCTTTCATCCTACCCCACATATGCTCAATGATGTTCATGTCTGGTGACTGGGCTGGCCAATCCTGGAGCAACCTGATCTTCTTCGCCTTGAGGAACTTTGATGTGGAGATGGAAGTATGCGATGGAGCGCCGTCCTGCTGCAGAATTTGGCCTCTTTTATGGTTGGGAATATAAGAGGTAGCTAAGATTTCTTGGTATTTTAGACTATTGATGTTGCCTTCCACCCTGCAGATCTCTCGCACACCCCCATACTGGATGTAACCCCAGACCATGATTTTTCCGCCACCAAACTTTCTGGGTGAATCTCGGATCCATTCTGGCTTCAGTAGGTCTCCTGCAATATTTGCGGCGACTGTGGTGTAATTCAACAGAAGAATCATCTGAAAAATCTGCCACTTTTCCAGCGTCCATCCTTTTAGCAGGCTGTGGGCCTTGGCAAATGCCACACGTTTTTTCAATTGTCTTTTGTTTAGTGCTGGCTTCCGGGCACTGATTCGACCATGGAGGCCATTTCGAGACAGAATCCGACAAACTGTTCTGGTTGACACAGGGACTTCAGGTGACCAGGTCTCGTGGAGCTCTGCTGCAGTGGAAAATGGGCTGGCCTTGGATTTTCAAGCCAACAAACGGTCCTCTCGAGCAGTTGTCTTGTGGGGTCTGCCTAACCTGGGCTTGTCAAAAACGTCTCCAGTCTCTTCAAATCTTTTTTTTTAATCCTCTGTACTTGACGCTGAGACACATTGAAGGTGTCTGCCACATCAGCAGTGGATCTGGTCTTCAGCCTCATGATAATCAAAACTTTAGTCTCAGGGTGAATCTTAGGCATGTTTGCAGAGGTCTAGTTGCAGTTGATCGTACTGGGGTTCTTTTTATACACACTTGAGACCTAATTGATTCATTATTAGTCACAGGTGAAGCTCATATGACAAGGTGACAACACTTATGTCTTTGCAAAAATTGACTCAATGGGCTTTACCAAGCTGTGAATTTTAGAATACTTTTTGAAAGTTTAGTTTTTCACTGAAACATTATCACAAAAGCTGGTGGGATTAAAATGAGCCATTTCTTGTAAAAAAATCTTGATTAGAAATATATTTCAGCGGCACTTTAGGTCAATTTGTACACAAGCGACAAGACTTTTGTCAGGGACTGTAGGTGACACGAAAGACTATGAAAAACAATATGCACAATCAAAATGTAATATCTCCAACAAAAGTGAAGTGCGTGCAGCTATTTGGAAGCGCGGATGAGTAATTAGTTGGGTCAGAAAAATAATGAAGTATAAAAAAGTATTTTTTTTTAAAAAAGTAAAGCGACACTTTTTAAGTGAAAGATAGCTTTTTTCCCTTATCAGCAACGAGTCATTAATTGGGTTAGAAAAATAACGAAATTATAGTTTTTTTTCAGTAGAAAATATTTATGTAAAGAAATGTATTAAAATAAAAAGTGCTTAAAAGTGCACAACTCAAGTGGAAGGAAGCTTTTTACCCTTGTGCAACGATGTATAGAAAGCGCAGAGTCATTATTTGGGTTCGAAAAATTACAAAATTATAGTTTAAGTATATAACTTATTTATGGAAAGAGATATAGTAAAATAAAAAGTGTTTAAAAGTGCACAACTATTCGTAAGTGGAAGGAAGCTTTTTTTTCCTCACGGACAACCAATATAGAAAGGACTGAGTCGGGTTATTAGGCTAAAATAACTGCATGTGCAAACTTTAATATAAAAATTAAGTGCAGAATAACATTTAAACATTTTCAAACTGAGTCACTGGTGGTTACCGATAAAGTTACAGTAAAAAAAAATCAATAATATCTACACTATTGCTTTTATTCGCTATTAATTTAAAACGGTTTATTTAAAGCAATTATTTTTCAAACGGTGGAATAAGAAATACAGGCCTGCCCCTAATAAAAGCCTGCTTCAAATAAAAGCCTGTTCCCATTGGCAGTTCAGGTAAATAAAGACATCGGCCTTTATTTGAGGATTTACGGTACTTATGAGTAATTAGTTAATAACTGACAAGTGATGAAATTATGGGCTGAATTCGAACATATTAACATACTACTCATACTATTTCATAAACATATATGGTAGGAAAAGCATAAGCATTATGCTGTTCAAAAAAGGTTGGGCACCCCTGATGTAGTCCTACTTTGAAGTGAAGTTAACTTGACTTGAATGTTTTTTGAGAAATGTTTATCTATTTTGACTCTGTGTATTTGCAAATGTAATATTAATTGTAGTGTGCTGTCAACATCTCAGATTAGAATTTAACTGTGAGACTGGCTCCATTATTTTTTTTTCTTCCTTTGGCAGAATGACTAAGCAGAAGTTGGAGCGGTTTGAGCAAGTGTTTAATGTGACATCAGCAAGGATCCTCACCATGAGAGGAGTTAAGTAAGTTTCTTAACATAAACTAAGTATTTTCATGTTCTGTTAAATTCCTTTACCAAAATTCATAATCTTGATTAAAAAAAAATGTGAACAAAAATAGCAAGTTTGGCTCTGTATCGTTTATTTCAACAGTTTCTTGCTGGTGAATAGTATTGCACTTCATGGTGATCGCTGCCCTATCTGCCAACGTGTGGAGGAGGAGTTACATGCACTCTCACATGCTCTTAACTGCTCTTTTCAGGTAATTTTTTTTGCAAGTTCTCCCACTTAAAAATCATGGAGGGGTTTGAAATTATCATCATAGGTGCATGTCCACTGGGAGAGGCATAATCTGAAAAAAACAGAAATCCAGAAATCACAACAGGGCTGTACGCTAACTTTTTTTCTTGAGGAGAAATTTAACAAAAATTAGGAGCACAGTAAAAAATGTAGGCGCACATTCCAATCCATCAAACACATTCCAATTTTAACTTTCTTATTACAGGACGATATTTGTCCTATAAGAGCAATGTTTTCTAATCTTATTAAATGTATGCATCATCTGTCGATTTTTTTTTTTTTTTTAAATTCAACATAATTCTGACATAATATTATCATTAACTTCTGAGAGTACAGCACAAATGCACACACACAAAAAAAGCAGAACTGGACTTCATATAATAAAACACCTAATCATGGGGGCGGCAGTGGCTCAGTGGTTCATGTAGGTTGTCTACAAACCGAAAGGTTGGTGGTTCAATCCCCGGTTCCACCTGACCAAGTGTCGAAGTGTCCTTGAGCAAGGCACCTAACCCCAGCTGCTCCCGACGAGCTGGATGGCGCCTTACATGGCTGACATCGCCGTGGGTGAATGTGAGGCAAAAATGTAAAGCGCTTTGGATAAAAGCGCTATATAAATGCAGTCCATTTACCATTTACCATGAGCTCATGGGTTAATGTTGTGTGAATGTTTTACATATAAGTTTTTGAATTTAGAAATATGTACAAATTAAGTATAAATATGAAAATAAAACCGCCAGTAGGTGGCGGCAAGTCATTCATTCAATAGTTCAAAACACAAGATTCAGTTGAATCGAATCGCTTGGAGATGCGAATTAGTTCTGGTGTGACTTTGATTTTCACAAATAGACAGTGTTGTGGCTAAAATGTTGTTACTTAATATCAACTTGTCTATTGGATTTTTGTTCAAGATCAGTATCACATATGCAATCATGCCAATACTCGGAGCTATAGCAAGCCGTAACTTTTGGCGCTCTGGCGCTTCATAAACAGAACCGCATGCGTCTTGTGGAAGAACACTGCAGCCAATCAGATACTGTGCTAATCCGCAGCGGGAATATTTTATTTTATGTGTACCATAGTGATTTAGGATAAGACAAAAACACAGTTTGGAAAAAATCTTCATGATATACTTGCTCATTATATACATTTAGTATTTTTTTTAAATGCATGTGTGATAAAGATTAACTCAAGGGCTTTTTAAATGTATTATTAATAAATTATTGTTTGATGGCATTTATGCCCCAAGCATCTGCTAATTTCTGAGCGTGTTTATGATAAATCAAATGTGGCATTTCCAGTTCATTTTGATTTGGCTGTAAATCAACAGCGCGAGGCGTCTGGTAGCTAAAGTGCGCATTGGTTGCGTCGTCACACCCTTTTCACATTTTAAACAATCTTTGTTGGAAGTGTAGTCTGTCTCGCACTTTTTTTGCACTTCTTCTCACTTCTTCTGCTGACTGAAGGCATTAAAATCAGTTGATTGCAGTAGGAAATGTAGCCTATCAGTTTCTCAGTGTTGATGCACTTTAGAAGTTGTAGTTTTTATTCTGATTGTGTTACATGCATCCATTCATGAGAATCGAGCGGGTCACATTTGGACCAGGGGGACTGTCCTCTATCAGAATGTCAAATCGTTACAATTTTCCAGCAAACGGTGCGCCTCAATATTTTTTCCCAGTCGCATGAAGTAATTTTTAGGCGTAAATGCGCCCAAAATGGGCACTATATGGAGCCCTGCACAATGTATGATTTTTTTCACTATTGATTTATATGTTGCAGCTGCAAATAAGTATTTAAACTCCTGTCTATCAGCTAGAATTCTGACCCTTAAAGACCTGTTAGTCTGCTTTTAAAATGTCCACCTCCACTCCATTTATTATCCTAAATTAGATGCACCTGTTTGAGGTCGTTAGCTGCATAAAGACACCTGTCCACCCCATACAATCAGTAAGAATCCAACTACTAATATGGCCAAGACCGAAGAGCTGTCCAAAGACACTAGAGACAAAATTGTACACGTCCACAAGGCTGGAAAGGGCTACGGGAAACTTGCCAAGCAGCCTGGTGAAAAAAGGTCCACTGTTGGAGCAATCATTAGAAAATGGAAGAAGCTAAACATGACTGTCAATCTCCCTCGGACTGGGGCTCCATGCAAGATCTCAATGATCCTAAGAAAGGTGAGAAATCAGCCCAGAACTACACGTGAGGAGCTGGTCTAAGACCTGAAAAGAGCTGGGACCACCGTTTTCAGGGTTGCTGTTGTTAAAACACTAAGGGCGTTTTCACACCTGAAAGTCCGCACTAAGGTCCGAACCAAAGTTCGTGTTTGGACATTTGGTTCGTTTTGGTTTGCTTTCACATTGCAGTTATGTCAGCGCACCAAAGAACTTTACATGACGCACTGGCGTCCTGTCGTCATCATCTATGTGGGCTGCATCTTAACATTGATTGGTTTGTTAGCGGATGTGCGTCTGACGTCAGTGTGTTGTCAATTCAGCGGCTAACTTTTGACAAGAATGAACAGCAGACGCATCGTTGCCAATACTGTTAATATTATGGCATTACTATCTGCAGCACCAACTATACTCGAGGCAAATTCACCAAATGAACGTCCTCGTTGAGCAAACATTTTATCGGCGCTGACAGGAAAGGAGGAGCTCCTAGAAGATAGGCTTTTTAGCCAAACAATGTATTTTATTTTATAGTTATGTTTAAATATTATAATGTTATTTTTAAATTTCATCTAGGCAAAATTGATTATGAAACGTGCACAGATGTGCAATATATGTCAAAGACATTAAGATTTGTTTTGTAGAAAGCTTTATTTTGTATCTTAATTTTAATAAATGTTTCATCGTTTGCCTGAATTTAATAAATAAGCTTAAATAAATAATAGAGCAGACATCCCGTGACGGAGTGATCATTTGCGTTGCACATGAACTGGAGCGGTCTCATAAATAAACCGAAACTCATATAGTCAAGCAGAGCACGCTGTTCACGCGAGCTGACATGAGTACACTGATAAAATGCTGCGCGCTCCATCACTGCTGCTCACATGTGCAGTGAGTTTAATCTGTGTTTTTTCACTAATCCTACACCAGAACTTCCTGTAAATGGTCTGAAAGTCCGAACTATACAGAAAATGCTTTCACACAAGAAACGAACCGAACCTTTGTTCTGTTTGGTCCGGACCGAGACTACCTCTTTTCGTCGGACCAAATTTCGTCTGTTTGGTCCGGACCATGGTCCGGGGGAGGTTTCACACCTGTAATTTTGGTTCGTACCAAACTGAAAAGTCCGAAAATCCGGACCAAACAAGGTAGGTGTGAAAGCACCCTAAGACGTCATGGTTTAAAATCATGCATGGCACGGAAGGTTCCCATGCTTAAACCAGCACATGTCCAGGCCCGTCTATAACCATTTGAATGATCCAAAGGAGTCATGGGAGTAGGTCATGTGGTCAGATGAAACCAAAATATAACTTTTGGTCATAATTCCACTAAACATGTTTGGGGGAAGAAGAATGATGAGTACCATCTGAAGAACACCATCCCTACTGTGAAGCACGGGGGTGGTAGCATCATGCTTTGGGAATGTTTTTCTGCACATGGGACAGGGCGACTGCACTGTATTAAGGAGTGGATGACCGGGGCCGGGAAAAAAAAACGGAAAAAAATCCCCCCCCGCGGTAGTAGAAGCGTGACAGTCTGCTTTGCGAGTGAGCGCACGTATGGGGGTTCAGGGACAGTTCACAGGAGTCGCACTGTCACTGCTGAAAGTGGACGCATCTTGCAGAGAAGATGTAAGAAATTGCAGAGCCCAACTTGACCGCAGCAAAGAAAGAGATTTTAACTCCATAATCTAAAAAGCAATGTCTGGAAGTACTTTGGATCTTGGTCGGTAGGAGGTAAAATTGTTGAGCCGCGAGATTGTTATATGCAAGCTAAGAAATACAGTTAGCATACCATGCCTCATTTTATTTAACGTTAAACAGAAACACTAAAGTGTAGGCTACTGTACTGACTGAAGAGATTATGCACTGCTTTCACTGGTGTGATTTACCATGCCACCACAGCACAGCTCGCATGGAGCGCTCAATATGTTGTAAAACTTCAATTAATATTAATAATATTTGTTTCAATCACTGAATGAAGCCTGCTATATTTGGGACAAGAGTCGCGAGTCTCGTGCCCTTAAATTGCTTGCACAAAACTCTTGATCAGCTCTCAAAGTTTGTTAGTTTAAACCGTTATGCATAGTGAGGGCGAGAGAGAGAGAGAGAGG
The DNA here is from genome assembly GCF_024679245.1 of Pseudorasbora parva. Classification (NCBI taxonomy): domain Eukaryota; kingdom Metazoa; phylum Chordata; class Actinopteri; order Cypriniformes; family Gobionidae; genus Pseudorasbora; species Pseudorasbora parva. The sequence goes on from NC_090195.1 coordinate 25,579,573, forward strand.
TCTGCGCTCTGCGGTCTTGGCCATTACTTAATTTATATATAATAAGTATATATAATTATAATTATATTATTTATAAAGACAATCTACATGTTTTTGTGTAAGTAATATGTTGTCAAATATGTATAAACTTAAATAGACAAACTATACAAGTAGTTATGTCTCTTTGTATTAATTTGTCCTGTTATTAACGTAACGTGCGTCATTGACAAAATGCAAGCCCAGATGTTCGAATAGTTTGAATATTCATGTTTGTTTTGGAGGGAATATTCAAACGTTATTTTTGAGCAATTTTAGTGCAAACGACGTGTTTCTCAGCAACAGGCCAGGAACATGACTGATCTAGAGAAGATCTGTGTGGAGGAGTGGGCCAAAATCTCTGCTGCAGTGTGTGCAAACCTGGTGAAAAACTACAGGAAATGTTTGACCTCTGTAGTTGCAAACAAAGGCTACTGTAAATATAAAAAAAAAATCATACATTGTGATTTCTGGATTATTATATTTTTGATTATGTTTCTCACAGTGGCCATGCACCTATAATGACAATTTCAGACCCCTCCATGATTTCTAAGTGGGAGAACTTGCAAAATAGCAATAACTTTTTGTCTGGATGGTCTGAAGATGATATGATTCAATTTTGGTGAAAATCGGACAAACTTTTCTAACAAAATTAAGAAAAAATATGGTTTTAAATGGAAATGGAAATGGACTGCATTTATATAGCGCTTTTATCCAAAGCGCTTTACATTTTTGCCATTGTTTTAAATAATAACAAGATGGAGGAGAGGAAGTTTTAGCAAATATGGCAAAATTGGTATCTAGTAAAAAACGCTGGTTTCGTCTTGATCAAACTATCAGTTTCGAAGATATCTGCTTTTAAGATATCCGCAAACCATATGCCGAAACTTGGCAAGTCTGGTGTTGTTGGACTTGGCAAGGATTTAGGAGAGAAAAAAAAAATACTCCCATGAAAACAAGTCAGTTATAAGCATTTGAAAAAAAAAACATTTTAATTTGTTTCGAAACTACTCAGGCTACCTCAAGACATCGTTGTGATTTTAGTTTTGTCAACCCTATGTTAACCTGAAATTTGTTACTGAGACCACAAAATATGGCAGAAAATGAAAGTAATACTTAAACAATAATACTTAAACATTAGGCTTAAACCATCATATTTGGTAACACTTTAGTATGGGGAACACATATTCACTATTAACTACGATTTTGCCTCAATAAACTCCTAATTTACTTCTTATTAATAGTCAGTAAGGTAGTTTTTGTAGAATTTAAGTTTAGGTATTGGGTAGGATTAAGGGATGTAGAATAAGGTCATGCAGAATAAGGTATTAATATGTGCTTTATAAGTAATAATAAACAGCCAATGTCCTAGTAATATGCATGCAAATAAGCAACTAGTTAATAGTTAATAACTGATCCTCAGAATAAAGTGTTACCTAATATTTTATACAGACTAAACATGCTCAAACACACAAACACATTTTGTTGTAGATACAGATATGTGAAATATATGGTGGAAGCAGTAAAAATTGTAAGCCTTTTTCAGGTTTCACAGTACTCATCATGTGGCAAAATTGTCAATACCAATACTTCAATAGAAAGGAAGTGATGCATTTGACTAAATGTGATTGTAAATGTTATAATAGTGATTTTATAATATCTAAATATGTATATGATGGAGCCCCTCTTGAAATCGTTAGTGTTCCTATTTTTATGGGCCAAGCACCGAAGGTGCGGAGCCCCTCTTGAAATTGTTAGTGTTCCTGTTTAGGGGTCAAGCACCAAAGGGTTCAGAGGCACCTATCGTATCCGTTCTTGTAGTTTTTTCTTCCGCTATTTAAGGGTGTTTTCACACCTGAAAGTCCGCACCGAGGTCCGAACCAAAGTTTGTGTTTGGACATTTGGTTCTTTTTGGTTTGCTTTCACATTGCAGTTATATCAGCGCACCAAAGAACTTTACATGACGCACTGGCGTCCTGTCGTCATCATCTATGTGGGCTGCATCTTAACATTGATTGGTTTGTTAGCGGACGTGCGTCTGACGTCAGTGTGTTGTCAATTCAGCGGCTAACTTTGACAGGAATGAATGAACAGACGCATATCGTTGGCAATACTGTTAATATTATGGCACTACTATCTGCAGCACCAACTATACTCGAGGCAAATCCACCAAATGAACGTCCTCGTTGTGCAAACATTTTATCGGCGCCGACAGGAAAGGAGGAGCTCCTAGAAGATAGGCTTTTTAGCCAAACAATGTGTTTTATTTTATAGTTATGTTTAAATATTATAATGTTATTTTTAAATTTCATCTAGGCTATATTGATTATGAAACGTGCACAGATGTGCAATATATGTCAAAGACATTGAGTCAGAAATAATTTTGACCACTTCATTAGGATTTGTTTTGTAGAAAGCTTTGTATTTTGTATCTTAATTTTAATAAATGTTTCATAATTTGCCTGAATTTAATAAATAAGCTTAAATAAATAATATAGCAGACATCCCGTGACGGAGTGATCATTTGCGTTGCACATGAACTGGAGCGGTCTCATAAATAAACCGAAATTCAGCATAACGTTACTTGTCTCACAGACATTAGAAATATATATAGGCCTATATATATATATATATATATATATATATATATATATATATATATATATATATATATATATATATATATATATATATATATATATATATATATATATATATATATATATATGTGTATATATATGTGTATATATATGTGTATATATATGTATATGTATATATGTATATGTATATATATATATGTATATATATATATGTATATATATATATATGTATATATATATATATATATATATATATATATATATATATATTCACAAGCAGAGCACGCCGTTCACGCGAGCTGACATGACTACACAAGCGGTTCTGTTTAAAATGCTGCGTGATCACTGCTGCTCACGTGTGTTGTGAGTTTAATCTGTGTTTTTTCACTAATCCTACACCAGAACTTCCTGTAAATGGTCTGAAAGTCCGAACTATACAGAAAATGCTTTCACACAAGAAACGAACCGAACCTTTGTTCAGTTTGGTCCGGACCGAGACTACCTCTTTTCGTCGGACCAAATTTCGTCTGTTTGGTCCGGACCATGGTCCGAGGGAGGTTTCACACCTGTAATTTTGGTTCGTACCAAACTGAAAAGTCCGAAAATCCGGACCAAACAAGGTAGGTGTGAAAGCACCCTAAGGGCGTTTTCACACCTGAAAGTCCGCACTAAGGTCCGAACCAAAGTTCGTGTTTGGACATTTGGTTCGTTTTGGTTTGCTTTCACATTGCAGTTATGTCAGCGCACCAAAGAACTTTACATGACGCACTGTCGTCCTGTCGTCATCATCTATGTGGGCTGCATCTTAACATTGATTGGTTTGTTAGCGGACGTGCGTCTGACGTCAGTGTGTTGTCAATTCAGCGGCTAACTTTTGACAAGAATGAACAGCAGACGCATCGTTGTCAATACTGTTAATATTATGGCATTACTATCTGCAGCACCAACTATACTCGAGGCAAATTCACCAAATGAACGTCCTCGTTGAGCAAACATTTTATCGGCGCCGACAGGAAAGGAGGAGCTCCTAAAAGATAGGCTTTTTAGCCAAACAATGTATTTTATTTTATAGTTATGTTTAAATATTATAATGTTATTTTTAAATTTCATCTAGGCTAAATTGATTATGAAACGTGCACAGATGTGCAATATATGTCAAAGACATTAAGATTTGTTTTGTAGAAAGCTTTATTTTGTATCTTAATTTTAATAAATGTTTCATCGTTTGCCTGAATTTAATAAATAAGCTTAAATAAATAATAGAGCAGACATCCCGTGACGGAGTGATCATTTGCGTTGCACATGAACTGGAGCGGTCTCATAAATAAACCGAAACTCATATAGTCAAGCAGAGCACGCTGTTCACGCGAGCTGACATAAGTACACAAGCGGTTCTGGATAAAATGCTGCGCGCTCCATCACTGCTGCTCACATGTGCAGTGAGTTTAATCTGTGTTTTTTCACTAATCCTACACCAGAACTTCCTGTAAATGGTCTGAAAGTCCGAACTATACAGAAAATGCTTTCACACAAGAAACGAACCGAACCTTTGTTCTGTTTGGTCCGGACCGAGACTACCTCTTTTCGTCGGACCAAATTTCGTCTGTTTGGTCCGGACCATGGTCCGGGGGAGGTTTCACACCTGTAATTTTGGTTTGTACCAAACTGAAAAGTCCGAAAATCCGGACCAAACAAGGTAGGTGTGAAAGCACCCTTAGTCTATGGCAGCCCATAGAACCGGTTGCGGGAAAGTTGCATATTTCACTGTTTAAATTAAAGATTGATCCTTATTAAACTTACACAAGCTATACAATCAAGAGCAGTGAGCTCCATTTACAAGACCTAATGCAGGGATATGCGTCATCTTTCTAGACTGTAAAAGTTCACTTAAGGCATATTCAGACTATGTCCCATAGTATAGTATAGTATATGGGCCATAGTTTTCTTTTAGGACACATTTTTACTCACACACACACGCACATATTCTCCTTTCACATACATACATTCTCCTTTCAGATACACATATTTTTACTCTCACACACAAATACCGTGCCTTGCGAAAGTATTCCGCCCCCTTGAACTTTGCGACCTTTTGCCACATTTCAGGCTTCAAACATGGATATCAAACTGTAATTTTTGAAGAATCTACAACAAGTGGGACACAATCATGAAGTGGAATTAAATTTATTGGATATTTCAAAACAATTTAACAAATCAAAAACTGAAAAATTGGGCGTGCAAAATTATTCGGCCCCTTTACTTTCAGTGCTGCAAACTCTCTCCAGAAGTTCAGTGAGGATCTCTGAATGATCCAATGTTGACCTAAATGACTAATGATGATAAATAGAATCCACCTGTTTGTAATCAAGTCTCCGTATAAATGCACCGGCACTGTGATAGTCTCAGAGGTCCGTTTAAAGCGCAGAGAGCATCATGAAGAACAAGGAACACACCAGGCAGGTCAGAGATACTGTTGTGGAGAGTGGCAAGAAGAAAGCCATTTCTTAAAGATATCCATATAAAGTATTGTTTAAAATTTGCTACAAGCCACCTGGGAGACACACCAAATATGTGGAAGAAGGTGCTCTTGTCAGATGAAACCAAAATAGAACTTTTTGGCAAAAATGCAAAACGTTATGTTTGGCGTAAAATCAACACAGCTCATCACCCTGAACACACCATCCCCACTGTCAAACATGGTGGTGGCAGCATCATGGTTTGGGCCTGCTTTTCTTCAGCAGGGACAGGGAAGATGGTTAAAATTGATGGGACGATGGATGTAGCCAAATACAGGACCATTCTGGAAGAAAACCTGATTGAGTCTGCAAAAGACCTGAGACTGGGATGGAGATTTGTCTTCCAACAAGACAATGATCCAAAACATAAAGCAAAATCTACAATGGAATGGTTCAAAAATAAACATATCCAGGTGTTAGAATGGCCAAGTCAAAGTCCAGACCTGAATCCGATCGAGAATCTGTGGAAAGAACTGAAAACTGCTGTTCACAAACGCTCTCCATCCAACCTCACTGAGCTCGAGCTGTTCTGCAAGGAGGAATGGGAAAAATTTCAGTCTCTCGATGTGCAAAACGGATAAAGACATACCACAAGCAACTTACAGCTGTAATCGCAGCAGTAGGTGGCGCTACAAAGTATTAACTTATGGGGGCCGAATAATTTTGCACACCCAACTTTTCAGTTTTTGATTTGTTAAAAAAGTTAGAAATATCCAATAAATTTCGTTCCACTTCATGATTGTGTCCCACTTGTTGTTGTTTCTTCACAGAAAATTACAGTTTTATATCTTTGTTTGAAGCCTGAAATGTGGCAAAAGGTCGCAAAGTTTAAAGGGGCCGAATACATTCGCAAGGCACTGTACCTGGGGATTGTATTAAATACTGATGAAAAGTCTGCAAATAAAAAGCAAGCATGTGCTTTACAACCCTCCAAGTGTGTATACAGATAATTTAAAAGCACTACAACGACATCGTCCGTCCCCCTCCCAAGTCTGTAAGCAATTTGTAGAGGGTCAAAAGCATTTCTACAGGAATTCATGATGTATGTTTTAATGATGAGGTGAGGGAAATGGGCCTGTAATCCTTGGATGAGGATGGATGGAAGACTTTGGGAAGGGGGTTCACAACTGCTGTCCAAGCAGTGGAACCAGCTGGGTATCTATTGAACATTGGAAGAGGGAACAGAAAATTCAACTTAATTGGTCTGCACAGTACTTCAGCACTCTGCCTCCAATGTTATCCGGTCCCGGGCTTTTTCTTACGTTTGTCCTCTCATACGCACGCTGGGCCATCTCCTTCTTGATAATCAAAGTGCTCTCCATCCCTTACATCATCCATCACAGTTTTTCTTCATCATTCATTTCAAAGCGGGTAAAATGTTAATCTAAGTTGTTGGCCAAAACAAGGAATGCTGCATCATCCATAAAGGCAATTTTTTTCTTGTCTTTAAGGGGGTTAGACCATCAAATTTATACCAGTCTATGCAGCCCTTGACTTCCCTGCAGCCAGGGTAGCCTGTATCTTGTCCTTGTACTGACACCTGACCTTATAGATCTCCTTATTAACTTTTCTTTTCATATCTTTTCTGTTCTGTAAGCTTCCTGAAGTGAAGACTCTCTTTTTCTCATTTAGTATGTCCTTTAGTTCTTTTGTCACCCACGGTTTATTATTTGGGTACACCTTGATGGTCTTAGTTGGAATGACAGTACTCACACAAAAGTCTATAAAGCCTGAAATAGCATCTTTTTACACTCCAGGCATCCTTTCAACTTCTGTATACTGTCCTCATTCCACACATGAATCTGCTTTTCAGATTCACAGGCTTAACCCTTTTCAAAATTGATTTATAAGTGGTTCTTAGAAGTGCAGTGTTGTGATCTGAGTCACCCAGGGCCCCCACTGGCACTGGATGAGTATGCCTTGGGGATGGAGTCGTAGCATTAATAGATCAATTAATTTTTTTTCGTGTTGGACAGGTGACATACTGTGAGTAGGTAGACAGTTTTTTTTTTTTTTTTTTTTTTTTTTTGAGGGTACAATTATTTAAGTCAAAAGTTATAAACTTGGGCACATCTGGTGAGATTTTATAAACTTTTTGGGTTGTATTGAAAATGTCTGCTGCATTGTTTATGTCTGCTCTTGGGTGTATATAGACAACAGTCAAAAATATTTGTGGGAATTTACGGGGAAGATAAGAGGGGCGCATAGAAATGTGCCTTCGCGTTGCTGGCCAGTTAACTTGCCACGCTGATAGCAAACCGTATCAACCCGACTATTAAAGCCAGCTCCCATATGCGACTCATAGTGACTATAGTAACGGTCTGTTTGACAATGCATCTAATAATGGTATACACTAAAAAATATTACTATGATCACAAACAAACAAAAATACTAAATGGATTGACTGTACTGCTGGTCGAATTTATCTTCCAACTTCCAACTTTCAAATAATTTTAGGCTTTGTTTGATTATGCGCTGAAAGAGAAAGTGAAACTAAACATATCCAGTAGTATGCATGTATTGCGCTCTCACACAAACTTGATGCACCTTAAAGGAATAGTTCACCCAAAAATGTAAATGTTATGTTTATCTGCTTCCCCCCATGGCATCAAAGATGCAGGTGACATTTGTGGTCTACTGTTTCTTCAATAGAACACAAATGGAAGATTTTAAACTTCAGCCGTTGCAGTGTGCCAATTGTATAATGAATGTCAATGGTATCATTTTAGAGTATGAGAGCTATGAGAATAGAAAAACATAAATGTACGAATCCATATTTATATAAATATAACAGTATTTATATATATATATTTTACCTTGAATGTGATCTATGCACAACAGCCTTGAATACGCAGTCACTTCCAGTAGGTGAGGTCAAATGTACACGATATGGCTTATCGCAATTGGATACAAGTGGCGGAAGTGATCTCTTGCGCTTATGCCTTATCATGTGTTTTGACCTCACCTATCGAAAGGGATGGTGTGCTGAAACCTGATGTACATAGTGTTGTATTTGAGGTATTTTTTATAAATTCTGTTCTGTTTCTCACACAAACCGTTTGTTTAAAAAAAGGGAATATATTTTAAAGTATACAGTAAACAATAAAGTATACTTTTTTCACCAAGGACCACAAGGTGCGGTTCACTTGCACAATGCAGGCCTCTGGAGGGCACAAAATCTAAAGTAGTGAGTTTAGTTATAGGGCCTCAGAGATAGTAGGATATATGTAAACTACATTTCAAAAATACTGTACATGCATAGCGATGATGAATAATAAAGGACTGACAAATACAATTTGAAACTACACTTAAAATACCTTTTAGGTGATACCTATTTAAAAGGTCAATGTCATTCATATTCCATTTGATTTACTTGGTTGTGAGCCAGATTGACAACAGCAGCCATGCTTCAGATTGTTTCTGAGATTCTCCTAGGGATTTAGAAGTGTTCATGAGGGCTAAACTGTCCTAGTGTAATGACTCATCACTCGAAGTGGGACCCATATGCAAGCTTTAATTCAAATGTAGCGGTACAGGCAATGGATAGGCACCAGTAAACACAGAAGCAAACGTGGTTGACACTGACAATTTGGTTGATTGTATCTGACCAATAATAAGCTGGAAAAAGATGCAAATATTTGCACTTGTATGTCAGAGGGGGCTGTATTACGGTATGTGTGTGTGTGTGCGCTTCAGATGTGAGCCTGAAATCTGCGGGGATTCGTAGAATTATGTGCAGTCCCGTGCGAAATTCAGACCGATCACACACACTAACACTAACACGCTATCGTAAGGAAAAGTCCAGCAGAACGCGCGCTCGCCGTGTAACCGGGCTGAGTGAGAATATGCGGCTGCGCGTCAACTCGCTGTCGGTCAGAGAAGGAGAGGAGTGGAGAGCGCAGCTGGGATCGATACTGTAGAAACTGAGCAGGCTATCGTATCTTTTCAGATATTTCAGTATCTATATTTTTGACAACAATAGTTGCTCTGTGCCGACCCAGGCTTTTTAAAAGTGAAATAAATCCACACTTCAGAGCGCCATTTACCGGGCTTCCATGGCTAAAAGAACAAGCAGGCGCGCAAGCACCGGAAATCAGGTGGCCATGGAAACCAAAACTTGCGCGATCCAATGGAATCGTTATTTTTTAAACGGTTCCAAGTTGGAACCGGTTCTCGATGCCCAACCCTATTTAGAAGCTACTAAATTTCCACATTAGGGTCAACTTTTAGACTTAAGATTTTTTTTTGTATGTGAATATGGACCCATATGTAAAGACATCTCAATTGTGGACCCCAATGATTGAAATTAGAATATCTTTCTTTATTTGCATTTTAATGATGCACATGTTAACTGATTCTATTGGGGTTGTTCTTGTGTACTTTTAACTCTTTTTATTCTTTTAGGGTGCAGAGTATGATGGCCAGTGCAAGGACACAGAGCGTTTTGCCCCAACAGCGCCTATTCTACTACAGGTGAGATTGGTGTTTGTTCTGTATATATCACAATAACTTACAACATTTTAATTGTAATATTATTATTAATGTGTAGTTGTAGTAAGGTGTAGTATTTTATGGTATTTCTAATAAATGCATTTATTTAGAAATTGCAGTATTTTCTTCACTGTAATAATGGAATTGGTGTTTTTTAGCATTACCCTCTGTATAGAGTGAGTGATGCTATGTGTACAGGTGTAGACGCAGCCCCTCTGGATGAACGCTACCAGCTGTTTCGGGAGCGTTATGATGTTATATCTAAGAATGCCTCCAAAAAGGTAAAAATAAGATGCTCAGTGGGAGTGTTGAATTTAAAAGTAATGTGTTACAATATGGTGAAGCTCCCAATTAAGAAACGGTTAGTTACTTTTTTTATGGAATGCAATGCACTACATTTGTGTTACTTTCTCATCTCAGCTAGCTGTGACTCTCTCTGTCTTTTTCAGACCAATAAAGTGTTGTGATGTGCTTGTTAAGACTATATCAGACCAAAGTCCGTAATTAAATGTTTTTTCACTTCTGAAACTTTGTAGTATATATAGCATTTGGTGGTCATAGCAGCATAAAAAAAGAAAATAAAAATGAAATTGTGAATGGAATATAGCGCAAAATGCATTTCTGTCAATTGCAAAATAGTTAAAATTAATATTCGTGAGCATGTACAAGGCTTAAAATTGGAATCTTTGGTGGGTTGAATATGCTTCCGAATTGGAATCTGTGCGATCTCAAAATATACTCGGGAGCATTTGTGCGAGTACAAATAATTGTTGAGGTGCGACCTGTTTTAATTTCTCTACAAAACATTGACTAATTACTGCACAGTATGTGCCTGCTGTGAGTTGATACAGTGGCTGAGAGCTGAAGAGATTTTTTTGAAGGAGCAAGTGAAAGAGAATTTTACTTGCCCTACTGCATGAGAAGCCTGATTTAAAACCTCAATACCAAAAAAATAACTAGGCAATCACCAAAACACAAGAATGATTCTGATTTAATTTAATTTAGTGTAAGGGGTGATTGGTGGATAATCTACAGGTGCTGGTCATACAGTCTTGTTCAAAATAATAGCAGTACAATGTGACTAACCAGAATAATCAAGGTTTTTAGTATATTTTTATTGCTACGTGGCAAACAAGTTACCAGTAGGTTCAGTAGATTGTCAGAAAACAAATGAGAACCAGCATTCATGATATGCACGCTCTTAAGGCTGTGCAATTGGGCAATTAGTTGAAAGGGGTGTGTTCAAAAAAATAGCAGTGTCTACCTTTGACTGTACAAACTCAAAACTATTTTGTACAAACATTTTTTTTTTCTTCTGGGATTTAGCAATCCTGTGAATCACTAAACTAATATTTAGTTGTATGACCACAGTTTTTTAAAACTGCTTGACATCTGTGTGGCATGGAGTCAACCAACTTGCGGCACCTCTCTGTACCTTAGCTGTTATTCCACTCCATGATTCTTTAACAACATTCCACAATTCATTCACATTTCTTGGTTTTGCTTCAGAAACAGCATTTTTGATATCACCCCACAATTTCTCAATTGGATTAAGGTCTGGAGATTGGGCTGGCCACTCCATAACATTAATTTTGTTGGTTTGGAACCAAGACTTTGCCCGTTTACTAGTGTGTTTTGGGTCATTGTCTTGTTGAAACAACCATTTCAAGGGCATGTCCTCTTCAGCATAGGGCAACATGACCTCTTCAAGTATTTTAACATATGCAAACTGATCCATGATCCCTGGTATGCGATAAATAGGCCCAACACCATAGTAGGAGAAAAATGCCCATATCATGATGCTTGCACCTCCATGCTTCACTGTCTTCATTGTGTACTGTGGCTTGAATTCAGAGTTTGGGGGTCGTCTCACAAACTGCCTGTGGCCCTTGGACCCAAAAAGAACAATTTTACTCTCATCAGTCCACAAAATGTTCCTCCATTTCTCTTTAGGCCAGTTGATGTGTTCTTTGGCAAATTGTAACCTCTTCTGCACATGCCTTTTTTTTAACAGAGGGACTTTACGGGGGATTCTTGAAAATAGATTAGCTTCACACAGACGTCTTCTAACTGTCACAGTACTTACAGGACACTCCAGACTGTCTTTGATCATCCTGGAGGTGATCATTGGCTGAGCCTTTGCCATTCTGGTTATTCTTCTATCCATTTTGATGGTTGTCTTCCGTTTTCTTCCACGTCTCTCTGGTTTTGCTCTCCATTTTAAGGCATTGGAGATCATTTTAGCTGAACAGCCTATCATTTTTTGCACCTTTATATGTTTTCCCCTCTCTAATCAACTTTTTTAATCAAAGTACGCTGTTCTTCTGAACAATGTCTTGAACGACCCATTTTCCTCAGCTTTCAAATGCATGTTCAACAAGTGTTGGCTTCATCCTTAAATAGGGGCCACCTGATTCACACCTGTTTCTTCACAAAATTGATGACCTCAGTGATTGAATGCCACACTGCTATTTTTTTGAACACACCCCTTTCAACTAATTCAACTAATTGCCCAATTGCACAGCCTTAAGAGCGTCCATATCATGAATGCTGGGTCTCATTTGTTTTCTGAGAATCTACCGAACCTACTGGTAACTTGTTTGCCACGTAGCAATAAAAAAATATACGAAAAACCTTGATTATTCTGGTTAGTCACATTGTACTGCTATTATTTTGAACAATACTGTATAATTAGGATATCATCAAGTTTATTTCACTAATTCCATTCAAAAAGTGAAACTTGTATATTATTTTCATTCATCATTACACACAGACTGATATATTTCAAATGTTTATTTCTTTTAATTTTGATGATTATAACTGACAACTAAGGAAAATCCGAAAAGGTTCAATATTGAAGACACCTGGTGCCATACTTCACGTCAGTTCAGCTTATTAACCCAAAACACCTGCAAAGACCTTTAAATAGTCTCTCAGTCTTGTGCTGTAGGCTACACAATCATGGGGAAGACTGCTTACTTGCTACAGTTGTCCAAAACAGTGTTTCCCAACCTTTTTTTCTGTCATGGCACCCTTTAAAAATTGGTCCAAAAGATGACCATTGACACCTTGCACAAGTAGGGCAAGACACAAAAGGTCATTGTAAAAGCGAAGGGGAAAATTGCAAAAAAAGGGAAAAAATAAGAAGGGAAGAAAAAACTCTACACGCAATGGCGATAACCTCACCCTGGAGAGGATTGTGAAACACAACCCATTCAAAAATGTGGGGGAGATTCACAAAGTGAATGGACTGCAGCTGGAGTCAGTGCTTCAAGAACCCCTACACACAGACGTATGCAAAACATGGGTTTCAGCAGTCGCATTCCTTTTTTTCTTATGTTATGTTGTCTTATGAAAGTAAATTTTGCATTTCCTTTAGAAATCAGGGTCCCAGAGTCTGGAGGAAGAGAGGAGAGGCGCACAGGTTATTTGAGGTCCAGTGAAAAGTTTCCAGACTCAGTGATGATTTGGGGGGCCATGTCGTCTGCTGTTGTTGGTCCACTGTGTTTTCTGAGGTCCAAGGTCAATGCAGCCGTATACCAGGAAGTTTTAGAGCACTTCATGCTTCCTGTTGCATAAGCTTTTTCCCCCCGGAAAAATCCTTCGTGGTTCGTGCTTATATTGAGCGATCATGTGATATAAAAATATTAGTCCAATAATTTGCAGGTGGATGAGAAATAAATAATTGTGTTTGTTTGATTAAGACGTTTACGAGCCTTGTGATCGGGAGAATCATTCCAGTTGCTGCTTCTCCTTCAATATCTACTCTCCCTCATGTGAACTGGCAGGGGAGCTACATACAAACAACTGTTCTGACTTTTGCCACAGGGCAGCTCTGTGGACATATGCATCTAGGGCCCTGACCGGACATAGCAGATTTAGCTTCTCTTGGTCTTGACTAGTGAACGGAGGCGGACAGAAAGCCTGCAGCATTACTGGTCCCGGCACGTTGGTCGGGACCTTGGGAACATATCCTTCCCTCGGGAAAAGAAATGCTTTCACCATTCCTGGTGCAAATTCAAGGCAAGAAGGTGCTACTGATAGAGCCTGTAGGTCTCCTACTCTTTTCAGTGATGAAATCGCTAGGGGAAACACTGTTTTTAGTGTGAGGAACTTTTCTGACACTTCCTCTAACGGCTCGAAGGGAGCCGACATAAGGCCTTCCAGCACTATGGCCAGGTCCCAAGTCGGCACCCTGGAGCGTGCCGCAGGTCTGAGCCTCAAGGTACCACGGAGGAAACGCGTGACCCACGGGTGTCTCCCTAATGATGCGTTATCTAATGGATTATGATACGCAGATATCGCCGACACATACACTTTCAGAGTCGATGGGGATAACCCTGCGGAGAATTTTTCTTGCAAGAACTCGAGAACTGAACCGACCGGGCAGTTAACAGTGTCCAAAGTCTGGTGCGTACACCAGGCGACAAAAACTCTCCATTTGAGTGCGTAAAGTCTCCTTGTGGATGGTGCTCTGGAGTGCAACATGGTCTCTATCACCTCAGTCGATAGACCCGTGTTTATGAACTGGGCCCCCTCAGGGGCCAAGCCCACAGTTTCCACAGTTCCGGGCGCGGGTGCAGTACTGACCCCCCGGCCTGTGAAAGAAGATCCCTCCTGACTGGGATTTCCCAGGGAGGACCTTCTAGGAGAGACATGATGTCTGAGAGCCATACTCGGCCCGGCCAGAACGGGGCTACCAATAAGAGCTGAAGCCCGTCCCGGCGGACTCTCTCCAGCACTCCTGGGAGCAACGCCAGAGGGGGAAAGGCGTACAGACGCAGCCTCGGCCACGTCTGTACCATTGCGTCCAGCCCCAGTAGGGCTGGATGTGTGAGGGAAAAGAATGCTGGACAATGTGTCGTCTCTCGAGACGCAAACAGATCCACCTGGGCTCGCCCAAAGCGGATCCACAGCTCCTCTACCACCTCGGGGTGGAGCCTCCATTCCCCCGGCACCACTCCCTGCCTCGACAGGGAGTCTGCCGCTACATTCAGGACCCCCGGGATGTACATCGCCCTGAGCGAGAGTATCTTGCCTTGGGCCCATATCAGAATGTGATGCGTGAGCTTCCACAACCGACGCGATCTCAATCCCCCCTGGTGATTTATATACGAGACCACCGAAGTGTTGTCTGACCGAACTAACACATGGCGGCCCCGTAGGTCTGGGAGGAAGTGTTTGAGTGCTTGAAACACAGCCATCAGCTCCAGCTGGTTTATGTGCCAGGAGAGCTGATGGCCCCTCCACAGACCTTGGGCCGAGCGGCCACTCATGAACGCTCCCCAGCCAGTTAGGGAGGCATCCGTCGTTAGCATTACGCGACGACAAGGAGCCCCCAGAACTGGACCTTGGGAAAGGAACCAAGGATCTTTCCACTTCACCAAGGCACGTAGGCAGCGCCGCGTGACCTTGATTAGGCGAAAAGGGTTTCCCCTCGGGGAGAACCCCTTGGTCCTGAGCCACCACTGCAAGGGTCTCATGTACAGCAGGCCAAAAGGTATCACGTTGGACGCTGCTGCCATCAAACCCAACACTCTTTGAAAGTGTTTGACAGTGAGTGACTGGCCTAGCTTAATCTGGTTGACGGTATTCAGGATCGTTTTTACCCTGGGCGGAGATAGCCGAGCCGACATCGTTCTCGTGTCCCAAACTACCCCCAGAAAAGTAATGCTCTGCTGTGGCGCCAACATACTTTTCTTTTCGTTCAACCTTAGCCCCAACACCTTCATGTGGGCGAGAACAGCATCTCGATGCTGAACCGCCAGTTGTTTCGACTGTGCTAACACTAGCCAATCGTCGATGTAATTTAGCACGCGGATGCCCTGGAGTCGCAGCGGAGCCAGAGCTGCATCCACGCACTTCGTGAAAGTGCGGGGCGATAAAGCTAGACCGAATGGCAGCACTCGATATTGGTACGCTTTTCCCCCAAAAGCGAACATGAGGAACTGTCTGTGCTGTGGAAGGATGGAGATGTGGAAGTACGCATCTTTTAAATCTATCGTGACACACCAGTCCTCGGACCTGATGTGACACACGATCTGTTTTATCGTGAGCATTTTGAATTTTAATCTTTTTACTGCTCTGTTTAGATGACGCAGATCTAAGATAGGCCTTAACCCCCCATCCTTCTTCGGAACTATGAAGTACCGGCTGTAAAACCCTGACTCTGCAGTGGGAAGGGACCCGTTCTATAGCCTCTTTTCGCAGAAGAGTCTGTACCTCTTGTTCCATTACCAGAGCCTGCTCGGGGCTTACTACCGTGGCAGTAACCCCGTTGAACACGGGCGGGTGTAACCCGAATTGAATTCTGTACCCTTTTTCTATTGTACGCAGGACCCATTCTGAGACATTCGGCAGAAGTTTCCACGCTGCCAGAAAATCTATTAAGGGGACCAGCCTCTCGAGGCTGGTCTCTGGATTTTCCTGTGTGGTCAGCCCGGTGTCCTCTAACGAATAACCGGCAGGTAGCAACCGAACTGACCGCCCAGGGGCCCTCCCGAGAGGGCGCGAAGATCCCCAAGCCGCTACGTTTCCGGGCGGACATGGAGATATGCGTTCGCCGGGGACCGCCGCGCCCTGAAGCACCAATGGTGGCAGGGTTGGCAGACCGGCCCCCCGATGGCACCGGGAAAGAGGTGTCACCACTTTCCCGGAGGGGACTGCCATCGGAAGCCCTGCGCTCTTGGCGTCAGGACTTCTTAGCCGAGGCCTTCCTAGCGATAAGGACGGTCCTCAGATCCGTCCTACCGCGGGAAGGTCCCGGCTGAGCGCGTCGCCCGGACCCCCGTTCTCTCTGCAGGGGGGCCCGAGCGGCCACGCTCTGCTTTTGCTGCGCTCGATGCGCTACGGAGGAGGACGTACTCGGCTGGGGCTGCCCCCGCCCGGCAGCTCCTGGGGGATATGATTTGCGGGGGAGAAACTTTGAAAACGCCGCCGCCTGCTTCCTGGCCTCCTGGTAACGGTCGACGACCGTTGTTACAGCGTCACCAAAGAGGCCAGTAGGCGAGACGGGCGAATCCATAAGAAATGTTTTATCTCTCTCTTTTATATCTGAAAGATTTAACCACAGATGTCTCTCCGTGGCCACCAGGGCTGCCATAGAGCGGCCGATGGATCTGGCCGTCTCCCTGGTGGCACGAAGAGACAGATCTGCCGCCCGTCTAATTTCGGCGATCGTTTCTCTCCCCACTTCCTCTGTTTCTTCATCAATATCCCCCAACAGATCAGCTTGATATGCTTGCAGGACGGCCATCGTATGTAAACAGGCGGCCGCCTGCCCTGCTGCCGAGTAAGCCCTGTTTACGCTCGCGAGCTATCTCTCCCCCGAGTCAGCATCGTCGCTGCAAGCTCCGCAGCTGCCCACCAAGCCCGTAAGAACAACATCAGCGCTGGTGGGCAGCTGCGGGGCTTGCAGCGACGATGCTGACTCGGGGGAGAGATAGCTCGCGAGCGTCTCTTCCACCCGCGGCATCGCCGCATAACCATGAGCCTTCAACCCGTTTATATTTGAATATTGAGATGTGGACGGGTTAAAGACTCTGGCAGATGCTGGTTTAGCCCAGGACCTCGACACCTCGGTGTGGAGGTCCGGGAAAAATGGCAAGCCCCGCCTAGGAGGTTGAGTATATGAGGGCAGAAATCTTTCATCTAGCCTGCTTGTGTGTTTTTGTGACTTATAACACTCGGCCGGCCAGTCTAAACTTAATCTGGCAACGGCGCGAGTGACAACCTCCATTAGCTCCTCCTGTGCGTGTGTGTGTAATGGTGAAAGAAGTTCGTCAGTTTCATTTACGCTTACAACATCCAGTTCCTCGGAACTGGAGTGCTGCAGCTGATCTTGTGCCTCAGCGTGAGCGGAAGAAACCGCAGAGCGTGCTTCCAACTCGCGAGCTGAGGCTTGAGATCCAGCGGGTAAGGGCAGAGATAGGGGATCACCCGTCTCTAACCCCGCCACCAGATCTAACTGCGATCCCCAAGACGCGAGCCTTCGCTGTGCCTCGGCAGCAGCGGGACCCGAGCCCTGAGGACCACGAGCCAAAGCACTCTCCTCGAAGAGTGCCCGGCGTGATCTTAATGTACGCATTGGGAGACTCTCGCAATGCTCGCAGCCAACCCCCTCGAGAGCTGACTGGGCATGCTCGAGCCCCAAACACATAACGCACAGGTCGTGTGTATCTCCACCCGTGATGTAACGAGGGCAGGGAGGAACACAACGCCTGAACTGACTAGACATTCTCTTTTCTCTTTTGACACACACACAATAAATGGACATACAATATCACACAGAGCGCTTGTGAAGACACAGAAGCTAGTGACTGTTTGGTCCGGGCATGCTTTATAGCTTCCTGGTCGATGACGTCACCCACCCGTGACGTATCGTCCCGCTATTGGACTGATTACACAAGTGCTTCATGACGTGGCACGCAGAGGCGTCCCCTAGCATTTCGACGCAGCTCGAAGTTCCCTCGAGATAGGGAACTTATTCTATCCTTGCCGTGGGCATTTACTTCCAAGTTTCCAGTGTGGCATGCCCATCAAAACCCAGCGTTTTGGAGAGAGCCTCAAAACCAGTGTAGAAAATAGCCTATTACTTATTAGTTAGGATGTTTTTGAATGTAAAAACCACATAAACGTCATTAGTTAACCTCATATAAGAGTATAATTAAAAAACAAGCCAGTTGATAACACAAAAAAAGTGAGTCACTTAACATGCATATTTCCCCTTGTTTTACTCTGTTCCTATACTATTTTAAGTTATGACTCTTAGGTAAAAAAATTTATAGTGTCTAGTTTAAAATAAGACCAGATTTATGAATATAGACCATACGGTTTAACAGCTGCAGATCTTTTTATTTAGGTATGTCATATTCAAAGAATTCTCAAAAATAGGGGTGCAGATTAAGAGGTTAAACAGTCTTTTGTTGTTTAATATTTACAGAAACTAACAGAATAAACTTACCTCACAATTGGCTGGCAGTTACTCTTAGCTCCATGGGCGTGGTGCATTAGTGGATAATGAAGAGGCTCATGAACAACTGACATCTCTCTTTTTTCAAACGGATTATATTAACGCAGAACATTTGTTTTTAGATTTGATTCACATTAGTGATCATTTTCTGAAGAGAATGAGATTAGATGTTGTTGACAGAGGCTGCAGATCACACATCATGTTTGTTTTCTTTATTTTGCAAAAAGCACAACTTTTTGTTTTTATTGTGACAGTACACAAATAAAAGAAGAAACTTCACAGATTATAATGATGTATAACACTTGCCCAAATTATAAAAATAGATGAGTCTCTTTGGCAGTGATAAGAAATAAATTGTGATCATTGATCTCTAGTGACAGACAAACAGGACAAAATGTTAATTTGCTGCCTAATATATTCCACCCTCCAACAGGTGCCTTGATGAAGAGATAATCAAGTGTTATTCACTTCACCTGTCAGCGGTCATAATGGTATGCCTGATCGCTGTGTGTGCATCAGTGCTACTAAAGCCTAGTTCACACTGCCCGATTTTTGCCCTGAGTTTGAGACGCCGATAGGTTTTGTGAAATCGCTGACAAAAGCCCGAGATCATAGGCAAATCGGTGCTCGTGCACACAAGTGACAATCACGCAGTTTGAATAATCAAAGACGCGATCAGAGAGAATCGCAGATGAGTCGCTGACGCCGGTGAGATATTTGGCATGCTAAATATCTGGACCTGTCGGCAATTGAAGATCCTGCTGTGTGAACTGTGTGCTCACTGAAAATTACATCGGCGATGAACGACAGCCAATGAAAGAGTGAGATACAGGGCAGCTATGTTCAGGGAGGAGTAATAGAGCAGAATATCAGTATTTTAATAGATATATTTACAATTCTATCAAACAGAAACAAAGCCCAAACATTTGCACATCCATCCGCAGCAGCAACACATTACAAAATTATTTATTTACCTCAAACTCTCTTTGCAGAACACAATCCTCTGTCTCTCCAACAATTTCCACCACCATAATCTTTTTTCCTTTTTCTCCACAAATCAGCACACATGCAATTTGAAGCAAACTTTGTGCAGTTTATCATTTTTAATAACAATTCCAAGTCTTGCTCGAGAACTCCGGTCTGACGCACGTGTGATCTCGCGTTTTTTACTTGTCACATCGCACGTGTAGTTGGGAAACATAGTTTGCGCACCGGAGAGAGAGAGTTGTCGGCAATTCTTCCTCTTGTTCAGTCATGCAGTGAGAACTCCTCTGTCGCCAAACTATCGTGCAGTGTGAACACAGCAGTGACTGAATAATACCCCAGATAGTCATGCAGTGTGAAAAGAGCAGTGACCCGACGAGTTTGAAAATCGTGCAGTCTGAACTAGGTTAAAAAATAAAAGTAAATTTTTGAGCCCTGATGTAGAACTTGGTCAGTGAGCCCGAAATGGTTAACAACCAGATTTGCTCATTTTAATTGAGGGGTGCTGTACTCTCAACCTGAGATGGATTTGGGAACTTATCATTTCTTTTCAAAATAAGTTTTACCTGATTTGTTTGACAATTTCTGGGGGTCAGGATGCACAGGTTTATATCAAACATGGTAACTGATCACTTCTGAGAAAGAGCTGCATTTGACAGTCTCTGAGATTCATCAAATATATTCAGATGTTTGTTGATTTGAGGAACTTGGTATCAAGTACACACTATATCAACAAGTTCTTGGACAGAATAAGCCATCTTTATAAGAAAATTTAATAAGAACAAGAAATTGATATAAAACATGCATATTAAAAGCAGATAATCTTTTCCAATAACAGCTCTTGTGGTGGTTCAAGCCCCGGCTCATTCTGAGTGGCCACACTCACAATGGTTGTGAGGTACTGCATGAGAAACTCTACCCTGAGATCAGTGTCCCATCCTTCAGTTGGAGGAATCGCAACAACCCCAGCTTCATCCTGGTAATTAAAGAATGAGTTTTAAGTTTTGTTCGCCTATGGTGCATTAAAGATTGTTTAAAGAAATGTAATCATCTGGTTTTAGTCAGGTTTCTGTCAAACGCAGCACAGGTTATGATCTGTAATCATATAATTTACAAAAAGTTATTTTTTTTTAGAAAGAAATCTAATATTCAGCAAACTGAGCTTTATCATTTGTTCATCTTTAGGGTCGCTATTCCACCTCCACAACTACTGTTCTAGGAGAATTAAAAAACTAACAGTCAGGAGGAGAAAGTTCCTTTAGGGCTGTAGAATCACCAGCACTAAGCCATGTCTCTGTCATGAATAAAAAATCAAAACCATGAATAGTGAAAAAGTAATTTAAAGAGATAGTTCACCCACAAATTAATCTGCCTACCCCAGGGCATCCAAGATGTAGGTGTGTTTGTCTCTTCAGTAGAACGCAAATTAATTTTTAATTCCAAACGTTGCTCATGTCAATGTGGTGTTTTTTATTAGTCACTATGAAAGTAAAAAACACAGACATACGAATCCATATTTAACCCTGCAGCTCATGGTGACACATTGATGTCTTAATACACAAAACGACTGGTTTGTGTTAGAAACCGAACAGTTTTTATATAACATTCTACCTCAATACTTCCTGCAAGTGAGGTCAAATGTACAAGATATGGCATATCTCAATGGGATACAAGTGGTGGAAGTGATCTCTTGTGTGTATCGTGTAATGACACAATACTTGACCTCACTTGCAGGCAGTAATGGCGCTGGGATAGCTGATATACATACATTTTCTGTCATCTTTTGGAATATCTGAAAGCCAGGTTCACCTAATATCTGTTATTAGTAGCAGAACACATTTTAGACATGGGAAAAATCAATTGTTTAGTCAATCAATTATCAATAATAGTCAATTGTCAGCCAGATATGGGTCAAATCCAGATCAGATGGTGGACCTGCGCCCAGACATGACCAATGCATCCCTGGAGTGTCTGCAGAGACCATGTCAATTAGTGTCTCCTCTGAATTGGCCTCACCGACACATCATCCTAAATAAGCCCGTCTCCAGCATTATGACTTTGATAATTTCAATATTCATATTTAATCATTGTTTACTATATGTACTGTATGTGATATATATATTCATATGTATGTCTATATGTGTGTGTATATACACTCACCTAAAGGATTATTAGAAACACCATACTAATACTGTGTTTAACCCCCTTTCACCTTCAGAACTTCCTTAATTCTACGTGGCATTGATTCAACAAGGTGCTAAAAGCATTCTTTAGAAGGGATCCCCTGGTGTTGAGACTTGTATGGCTTAATATAACATAAATGATGTCTCTTACTGAATTATGTAGTAGAAAACCCATGAAAGATCTACGTTATTTAAAAAATCGATTTTATATTTGGACCATGGGCGGCGCCATTTTGTTTGCGTTCTAGGTTGACGTAGATGACGTAGATTGGTTGAACTCCTCAATCAGCTGGCGTTACCCGTAGCTATTTTTACCACAACGCAACTCGAAAATTGTTTCAGAGTTAAACAAAACCAATGAATTGCTTTGTAATTGTACTTAAAACACACTCAAACATACATGTGCACACAAACTCACCTACACAAACAGATCGGCAGCCGGGCACACACACCTGACAGACTGTGTTATGTCTCAATCGAGATGTTGGGCTGCTCAGTCTCCATGACAGGGGCTGAATCCGAAATCGACCCCTATACCCTGAAATAGGGCATTATTTGAAGGGACGGCCATTTGTAGTGTTGTCCGACATCATAGTGGACATGTTCGAGTGCAGTCATTCAGTCTCACGTTGCACCGCAGTGTACAGCCGATTTACAACAGCTGTCCGACTTCACGCACCCAAACATACATGTGGACACAAACTCTCTCGCTCACACAGACTCACACACACCCCAACAGATCGGCGCGAACACACACACACACACACACACACACACACACACACACACATATGAGGCGCGAACAGATCGGCGCGAACACACACGCACTGCGTGCGCGCATACATCACTATTCCCTGTGTTGATATCATAGATAGACTGTTGATATGCAGTAGATTAACTGTAATGCCTAATGTATCCAGCAGAGGGAAATATCTAGGTAGGATGATGGGATAAGTTAACGTGAGGAAGAGAGGCAGGATGTTTTGGTGATGATGCATGGGATTAGTTTGTGCATTAAAGTTTGAGCACGCTCAGTGAATTAACCTCAATCTTTAAACTTTCACTTTTAAGACACAAATTACTTTCGCTACTTTTGTTCACTAATACAACTTGAAGGAGTGAATGAAGACAAATGCGTGAAGTCGGACAGCTGTTGTGTGTAAATCGGCTGTACACTCGTTATTGCGGTGGAACGTGAGACTGAATGACTGCACTCGAACATGTCCACTATGGTGTCGGACAACACTACAAATGGCCGTCCCTTCAAATAATGCCCTATTTCAAGGTATAGGGGGTCGATTTCGGATTCAGCCCCTGTCGTGGAGACTGAGCAGCCCAACATCTCGATTGAGACACAACGCAGTCTGTCAGGTGTGTGTGCCCGCCGATCTGTTTGTGACTTGTGTAGGTGAGTTTGTGTGCACATGTATGTTTGAGTGTGTTTTAAGTACAATTACAAAGCAATTCATTGGTTTCGTTTAACTCTGAAACAATTTTCGAGTTGCGTTGTGGTAAAAATAGCTACGGGTAACGCCAGCTGATTGAGGAGTTCAACCAATCTACGTCATCAACCTAGAACACAAACAAAATGGCGCCGCCCATGGTCCAAATATAAAATCGATTTTTTTTTAAATAACGTAGATTTTTCATGGGTATTCTACTACATAATTCAGTAAGAGACATCATTTATGTTATATTAAGCCATACAAGTCTCAACACCAGGGGATCCCTTTTAGAAATGTTGGCCCATTTTGATAGGATAGCGTCTTGCAGTTGATGGAGATTTGTGGGATGTATATCAAGGGCATGAAGCTCCTGTTCCACCACATCCCAAAGATGCTCTGGTTGAGATCTGGTGATTGTGGGGGCCGTTATAGTACAGTGAAGTCATTGTCATGTTCAAGAAACCTTTTTGGTTTTCTGATTTGTGACATGGTGCATTATCCTGCTGGAATTAGCCATCAGAGGATTGGTACATGGTGGTTGTAAAGGGATGGACATGGTCAGAAACAATGCTCAGGTAGGCCATGGCATTTTAACAAATGGCCAATTTGCACTAAGGGGCCTAAAGTGTGCCAAGAAAACATCCCCCACACCATTACGCCACCACCACCAGCCTACACAGTGGTAACAAGGGATGATGGATCCATGTTCTCATTCTGTTTACGCCAAATTCTGACTCTACCATCTGAATGTCTCAACAGAAATCGAGACTCATCAGACCAGGCAATATTTTTTATTTATTTAACCCCGATGAGGTCTTCTACTGTTGTAGCCCATCTTCCTCAAGGTTGTGCATGTTGTGGCTTCACAAATGCTTTGACTGTTATTTCAGTCAAAGTTGCGCTTAAACTAAGCATGTAAGTGCACAGACTGTTCCGTGTGTTTGCAAGAAGAGAAATACTCTTCTTTACGATTTCTTTCTCTTTGCTCTTGGCATAAACACAGTCGAAACGGCAACAACCAATCAGAAATAGGCTTCAATGACTGACCAATGAAAACACGACATCATACATGGAATCTTATTTAATATGGAATCTTATTCAATCTTGCATTATATCTTGTTCAATATGATATTGAACCCTACATGGAATCAGAATCACTTGAGTTTAATTATTTCAATAAAGATAAGTTGTAATGGATCCGCTGAATCGACAATATTTTAGTTTTTGTGCGAAATATGTAAAATATACCTTAGAAATGTCTGGGAAGAGGGCGATTGGATTATTTTACATATTAACCTAGACTGTCTAGCCTATCTACACAACCACATTGTTCACACTACAGGTGCCATGACCATTTGAAAAAGATTTGAGCCAAATGGATTTAAATGCAGATTCCAAAAGGCAAAAATAATTTAAATATGAACAAAATGCCCCAGTAAAATTGTGCTATATCTAACTGCATCAAACACACATGCAACAGAATAATACTAATTAAACATACTGACTACTAAATGAATGAAATCCATTTTGTTAGGAAAATGTTATTGCAATTTGTGAATTAAGTTACCTTTCACCGCAAAAGCTGGCATGAATTTCTAAATAATCCACTGGCAGTGGTGGAACTAGACTTTTATACCATGGGGTGGCCAAGGCTACTTTAGGGGTCCATAGACCGTGGATATCATGTGTAATACTTATTTGTTTTCATTGTTTTTACCGATGTAACATTAAATATGTAACAATAAATAAGCAACCACAACAGTAGATAGCAGTGAAATTTCACAATTCTCAACTGATATCCCACATCAAAAACTACATGCCTAATATAAATGTAAAACATTATTGAATACAAGTGAACAGTTGAAGTTGCAGGACACAGTGATTCAGGTACAGAAATTAAATAATCAACCATAATAACATTGCATAATCTTCACTGTATAAATTAAATATAGATTAATGCATGTTAACTAAAGTTATTCAGTCAAGTTCAGTGGGTGTTTCTTTTCTTTTCTTTTCTTTGATTAACATGATAGACTGAATGATGTAGGCTATATGCTGTTGCGGTCACTTTAAGACCAAATGCACAATATTGAATCTAATACCAGACACAAATTTTATTTGCAACTGGGGATTTGGGGATTTTTTTTTTCTATTGTAATGCATTTAAGAACTTTGAGAGAAGGACATGATTGAGAGCAGGATGTGAATTATGTGCAATTCAAGTTTTTCCAGAAATAGGTCTAATAACTACTTCATATTTGTTTTGAGCAAATGGTTTGATAATGTTGAATTTTTTTAGAGACAGGCAGCCTAAAAACACAATAATGCAATCAGCCAATAAAACAAATTACCCCCCCCCCCCCCCCCAAAAAAAAACACAACAACAACAACAACAACCTATTAATATAACTTAAAGCTAAAGTGCATATTGTTTTCGATGTTAAAATACCTATATACTCACATTGTCAAATGTAGAAACTATAAATATGAAATTCATTAGCTGATTTCTTTGCTAACTATACACACTGTCTCTTTATTGCTAAATGAATACGATTATTTTTATATTTTGTTTTAAGTGACCTGTCCATCTGCACACAACAAATGAGTTTGAGTTTGTCTGTATGTTGATACAGTGGTGCAAAAAACATCACACACTTTAGCTTAAAAACAACTTGTAAGATTTACTTGATAAAATCTTTGTAACAATTTGCACTCAGTTTTTCTAAGTAAAATTTACTGCTGCGATATCAAGTACAACTTACTTGCCAATATTAAGTAAAATGTACTTAACTATAAATGTAACACTTGCAAAGACATTAAGTGAATGTTACTTAATTATATTTAACTTAGCATGTTGTATTTATTAAAAGTAATCAAGTAAATTTAATTTTAAAAGGAGCATAACTATTGTGAAAGATTTATAAAATTGTATTATTTACTCTTATGAAGTAATTAAGTAGATTTTATAATGTTTGTCCTTTTGACAATTTGAATTACTTAGTTGAATTAATTTATATTACTCACTATTATTATGTAAATGTTGCTATTTTAAACCAAATAAATGTAATAATTTTCTCTGCATCAAATACATGTATCACAAATCAAACATAAATGCAATAAAGTTGAACAGTTTATTATGTCAAAATTTACAATTAACCATTAAATCAGTAATGTTCACTTCAATTGATCAAGTAGTTAAGGTACATTCATTATAATTTACAATAACTGTAGAATTAACCATGTATGGTTCAACTAAACATCAGCACCCAACAGTGGCATAACTAACATTAAAGGGTTAGTTCAGCCAAATATGAAATGTATCACATTTGAGTCCAAAAATAACAAAAACTTTAAACAAAACAACTTTATTCAGCATTGTCTTCTCTTCCGTGTTTGTGTTCAATCCTCAAATAAAGATTCAAACGGTGAAGAGAAGCCAATGCTGAATAAAGTAGTTGTTTTTGTTATTTTTGGACCCAAATGTATTTTGGATGCTTCAAGAGACTTTAATTAACCCACTGATGTCTCATATGGACTACTTTGATGATGTTTTTATTCCCTTTCTGGACATGGACAGTATAGTGTGCATACACTTGCATACGATCTCGGACTAAATATTAAATATCTTAAACTGTGTGTGAAGATGAACGGAGGTCTTATGGGTGTGGAGCGACATTAGGGAGAGGAGTTAATGACAGACATTTCATTTTTGACTGAACTGAACTAACTTAACCCTTTAATGACGAGCACATGCATAGTCCAGCTGAAACAGAATGGTCACTTTTCCTTAATGCTCATTCATCGACTGGATCCTCTCGATCAGCTCCATGGACGACCATCTTAAGGATATGTTCAGCAGCAACACTGCGACTGTCCTCCTGCATACAGTTTGTAAGAAAGAAAGAACACAATTCCATTTAAGAAATAGAATTACATTTATAACATTACATTTTATTTTCATTAAAAAGGTGACCGGACCTTCATGTCGTTTGCTCACTAAAATAGAATTGCTGACATTCATGCACTTGTTGCTAACGTTATACATCAATGCTTATTTGGTATCAGAGTTCACCTGCCATCCAAACTTTCCTTCTTTAGTGCAGAGTGCAGACTAACTTATGCTTTGATATAATAATTGCTGTGAAATTTTCAGTGGATATAAAAACAACTAACTTAGACACTTTTAAAAAATGCTAACATTAGCTAGAGGACACACACACAGGCAGCCAGCACTTAATCACGGCCAGCTAACATTAAATTATTTTGAAGTTAACCAGACGGTGACTTTTTCTACAAGAACGTGGCTAACTACATTTAATCCCCTCTATCTTTGACTAAACACCAGTCTCAACTTTATAGAAGTGGATAAAGCTTTAGCTTTAGCTACCGTTATTGTGATTAAAACTCACTTTTAGTCAATTTTAAACCGTAACATCTATGCAATAATCAAACCATCAAAACGAAGTACATCGTTATCACAAATCTAAAATAGAAAAGTCAGAACTTACCGAGAATAAGGGCGTTTTCACACCTGAAAGTCCGCACTAAGGTCCGAACCAAAGTTCGTGTTTGGACATTTGGTTCGTTTTGGTTTGCTTTCACATTGCAGTTATGTCAGCGCACCAAAGAACTTTACATGACGCACTGGCGTCCTGTCGTCATCATCTATGTGGGCTGCATCTTAACATTGATTGGTTTGTTAGCGGACGTGCGTCTGACGTCAGTGTGTTGTCAATTCAGCGGCTAACTTTTGACAAGAATGAACAGCAGACGCATCGTTGCCAATACTGTTAATATTATGGCATTACTATCTGCAGCACCAACTATGCTCGAGGCAAATTCACCAAATGAACGTCCTTGTTGAGCAAACATTTTATCGGCGCCGACATGAAAGGAGAAGCTCCTAGAAGATAGGCTTTTTAGCCAAACAATGTATTTTATTTTATAGTTATGTTTAAATATTATAATGTTATTTTTAAATTTCATCTAGGCTAAATTGATTATGAAACGTGCACAGATGTGCAATATATGTCAAAGACATTAAGATTTGTTTTGTAGAAAGCTTTATTTTGTATCTTAATTTTAATAAATGTTTCATTGTTTGCCTGAATTTAATAAATAAGCTTAAATAAATAATATAGCAGACATCCGGTGACGGAGTGATCATTTGCGTTGCACATGAACTGGAGCGGTCTCATAAATAAACCGAAACTCATATAGTCAAGCAGAGCACGCTGTTCACGCGAGCTGACATAAGTACACAAGCGGTTCTGGTTAAAATGCTGCGCGCTCCATCACTGCTGCTCACATGTGCAGTGAGTTTAATCTGTGTTTTTTCACTAATCCTACACCAGAACTTCCTGTAAATGGTCTGAAAGTCCGAACTATACAGAAAATGCTTTCACACAAGAAACGAACCGAACCTTTGTTCTGTTTGGTCCGGACCGAGACTACCTCTTTTCGTCGGACCAAATTTCGTCTGTTTGGTCCGGACCATGGTCCGGGGGAGGCTTCACACCTGTAATTTTGGTTCGTACCAAACTGAAAAGTCCGAAAATCCGGACCAAACAAGGTAGGTGTGAAAGCACCCTAAGTCAGCCATGTAAAAGCGACATCCCAAACCGACCGTCTCTGCCACTGAACTGGGATCTTTTTGAGCAACAACAAAAACGGGCGGGCAGATTCAAACACACTTTGCTTTTCAGATTAAAATGTACTTAGTATTTTTAGGTGAATGTGCTCTGACTATAAAACATTAAATACTATTTGTAAATATATAGTAAAATGTACTCTTTCTTCTCAGTTAATTTATTACATTAATAAATTGTGTACATTTTACATAAGATATATAGTTCCAACTTAATCTTGATTTTACAATGTATAAATTACATGAATTAATGTAATAGATTTTACAATACCACAAAGTCATTTTTTTCAGTGAACTCTATATGCTGGGTAGTAGTGGTCTGGCAGTATTGTTCATTTGATACCTCATTGTTTGATTTATTAGTGCTAGTGCTGGCTTTTGCTGATAATCCAGCAGTAGTGGGTATAGGAAAAGACAATCAGCAAGATCATCAGCAAGTCAATCAAGCCACCACTAAATATCATGAAAATAAATAAATTATATAATCAGTGTTAGGTAGTACTATTTATTAATAAAAGCGTTCAATATTAACTAATACGTTTCCATGTACGATGTCACGTTTTCATTGGTCAGTTCGTGAAGCCTATTTCTGATTAGTTGTTGCTGTTTCGACAGCGTTTATGCCAAGAGCAAAGAGAAATAAAAAGAAAAGAAGAGTATTTCTCGAGCGCATGAAACAGCCTGTGCACATACATGCTTAGTTTTTAACCGAAGAGGAGAGATTTGCGATTGCACTGGACACGTTTTAAGTGCAGGCATATTCTTTGAGTGAGCCCAGAGAAAATTCTTACAAGAGCAGTATCTGAGAGCGCACGCATAGTTCTCATGCGCAAGCAGGGAGATTCACGCTCGGCACATTATATCGCCGAGATTATATGAGAGAGATTTGCGCTCGCGCATTACATCCCGTGCGCGAGCAGAGAGATTCTCGCTCACGCATTATATTAAATTTTTTTGGGCTACAATAATGTAATCTCGACATTTGACAGGAAAATAACGCCATACTGAGCAGATTGTGAAATACTCAGACTGCCCCATCTGGCACCAACAACCATGCCACGCTCAAAATTACTTAAATCACCTTTCTTTTCCATTCTGACATTCAGTTTGGAGTTTTGACCAGGACCACACCCCTAAATGCATAGAAGCAACTGCCATGTAGTTGGTTGATTAGATATTTGTATTAATAAGAAATTGGTTAGGTGTTCCTAATAATCCTTTAGGTGAGTATATGTGTATACAGGGAATGCAGAATTATTAGGCAAATTAGTATTTTGACCACATCATCCTCGTTATGCATGTTGTCTTACTCCAAGCTAAAAACAATGGCTAAAAACAAAATTCTTTTTTTCTCTGATTCCTTGGCTCAAGCAGATTCGATTGCACCCTATGATGTCATTTTCCGGTATGCAAATTTTCCCGCCATTTAGAATTTTCTGAAAAACATACTTTTTTGAACTCCTCCTAGGCCGTTGCTCCGATTTTAATGAAAATTTAAGTTTTCAGACCATGCTGACACAAAGTTATGGAATTCAAGTTGATTCGTCAAATCGTTTTCAATAAACATGCAAACAAATTTTACGTAGCGGTTACGAAAACGAACTGAAGGCTATATCTCTGCAACGCTTTATAATATTCAAACCAAACTTGGTACATGTGATCACAAGCATGACCTGAAGCAACATGCAGTGTTTCGGTGCAGCACCACCTACTGGTCTGGAGATACGAAAAATGCCTATTTTTGCTTATAACTTCTGCACCATTTGTTCAAAAATTTGTTCTCATTAGATTCAGGGTGTCATGCAGAGTCGAATGATATAAGATTTTACCATATCGGCTATTTTGGCTTACGGTAATTTCTAATTATGTGCTAAAATGTTGTATTTTATGAAAGCATGAATGGATTGTTACGAAACTTGGTATGGGTCATCACCAAGATGCCCTGAAGTAGCCTGAGAAGTTTCAAGACAGCAAATATTGCAACAGCAAATATGATTTTTTTTTTTCTTCAAACGCTTATAACTTTGGGTGTGGTTGACATATTATGATTGGACATATTTTTTGGTCTCTTGAATCCTTGCCGTGTCCAATGATACCAGACTTTCCAGGTTTCAGCATATGGTTTGCGTAGCGTTGTAATTTAGCGCTTAAGAAACATTTGCTGCACTGTAAAAAAATTGTGGTGGTTTTTGTTGGTTTAACTTAAAATTTTAAGGCAACCAGGTTACTTACTTTTTTGAGTTTATTGAAATTAAAAATTTGAGTTGATACAATGAAGGAAATTAGTTTAATAAATAGAAACTCAAAATATTTTTGTATCTAAACCAAATAAAAAATGTGATAAATTGAAAAAAAAAAAAAACACACACATTATTACCCAATATGCTTACAAAATCTTTTAATAATCTTTTAATAAAGGTTGTCGAATCTCAAAAAATTTTCATTGTATTACCTCAATTTTAATTTCAATGAACTCAAAATTTTAAGGCAACCAGGTAACTTTTTTTCTAAATAATTTTTTACAGTGTGATATCTTCAAAACCGCTAGTCCGATCGAGACGAAACCAGCCTTGATTGTTTGGAAACATAGGTCGATAGTTAAATGCTAATGCCCAAATCTCAAGATATTGATAGTAAAGGGTAGTATAATCCAATCAAATTCAGGTGTCAGTAATTTTTTACATGTTTTTTCATATAAATGTCTATAACTCCAAAACAAAATGATATTTTCACCAAACTCAACACATATGTATGGGCTCACTATGTGGAAACATAAAAAAAATGGTGGGATTGTGCCTCTTGGTGGCGCTATAATAAAACAAAACATGAAATTCCCATTGACTTCAATGCAGTATTATGGTATAAAATGCTAATGCTATACTTTAAGAATGCATTAGCATATCTTTACAAAACTAGTTGTGTCTTGCGCCACCTTGTGGTCAAAAGTTGGAATAAAATGTACAAAAATGCTAATAACTTTAGATTATATTAGCCTACTTGTAATAAGACTGATCATAATACATTCATTGGCTTATGAATGAGAACATGGATACCAATTTTGCCATATTTTGCAAACATATCTGTCCTCCATCTTATTTGTTAAAAACCTACTTTTTTAAACTCGTCCTAGACCGTTGGTCCAATTTTCACCAAAATTGAACCGTATCATCTTCAGACCATGTTGACAAATAATTATAGATTTAGTGTTGATAGACAAAGAACTTTTCATATACCACTGCAACAGTGTTGAGCCATGATGCAAAAATTACTCGAGGCTGTATCTTTGCAATGCTTTGACATATTGACACCAAACTTTGCATGTGTCATTGTCACGTCAATCTGACTACACCATATCAGTTTCGTAACAGTGCCACCAATTGGACGAAAGTGATAAACCATTAAATCATTATTATTGACTGTATTTAAAATGTTACTGCTATTTTTAAAATAGCCCCGATAATGGCTGCTTGCAGCTATATTGTTTAAAAGTATGATTGCAGTTTTTAATTAGAACATCAATCTTATAACATTATTTATTGCAGCTGTATTTTTTGCAGTTTAAATTATTTAATTTGATTGGTTACAGCCTATAGTGTCTTTACTATTATAACTGAATTTATTAATCAAATGTAAGAATTTAACATGAAAGATGATGCATACATTTAATACGATTTTTAAAAATGGCCTTTATAAAATTAAATCACACTCTAGGGTGAATATCACAAATATGCAGATTTAAGTAGGCCTATGTAAAAGCTGATGAGAATTACTTCAGAATCTATATGTATACCACCAATTTAATTTAATTTGATTAAATTAATGTTTAAGTTGATATTTACAAGACATATTGTAACTGTTACTAACTTTCAACTGCTGTAAAAAGCACCTTATTTGTTTAAAGTGTTTGCAAATCATGTTATTGCACTTTTGTTGTATAGCAGCACTTTTGTATTCATTATTAAATTTTGCTTATACTGCGATTAATCACATAAAATATAATATATTACGTATTTCCTCAAATAAAAGCCTTTAGTCAATTAAATGCCGGGCCTCTGATAGTGGCCGGGGGCGTGGTCAGCACAAACAAATAAAGGTTGGGGGAAAATGTGTGGATAATCTCCTAAATGCCTTTCATTTAATGTACATTCAAGTTCAGCGTAATGTACAGTATAGGGTTGTGCCCGGCTGACTGTGACTGACATCAAGCAACCATCCTGATGCCACACAATTCTAGGCACAATTTGCTGACCCAAAGTAGGCAGGCCCTACTCTCTTAATAGAGGCCAGTACACCCAAGAGCACTGTCTCTATGGACAGGATCTTTAACTCAATGGACTGTAAAGGCTCAAAGGGAGGACTCTGGAGTGCTCTGAGCACCAGAGCTAAGTCCCAAGAGGGTCCCGAGTTTGGACGAGGAGGATTTAGGTCATGCTTCCCTTAAGGACTTACCATCAACTGCGTCGTGATATGCCTCTATCCCTGCAACGTACACTTTGAGGGTGGAGGGAGACAGCCTTCACTCCAATCCGTCTTGCAGAAAAAAGAGCACAACACTAACCAAACACCTTCGGGGGTCTTTGCAGCAAGAAGAACTCCATTCAACTGACAAGTTCCACTTCAGTGTATAGAGGAGTCTAGCGGAAGTGATGGTGTCTACCACTGCTTGTGGTAGCCCACCTAGAACCTCCATGTCCTGTCTAGGGACCAGGCATGGAGTCTCCAGAGGTCTGGACGCAGGGTTAGTTCAGAGAACCAGGTCTGGTCTGGCCAGTAGGGTGCAACTAACAAGACCTGCTTCTCGTTTTCCCAGACTTTGCCCATTGTGTGCGAAAAGGCTCACTGGGGGAAACGCATATTTGTGCAGGTCCCGTGGCCAGCTGTGCGCCAGTGCATCCGTGCCGAGGGTGCCCATAGTCAGGGAATAGTACAACTGGCAAAGGGGAGCCTTTGGACAAGAAAACAGGTACTTTTAATCACTATAGCGCCCCCGTCAGGCCGGTCGGGGTGGGCTTCGGTGACGTCTGCAGACTGCAGCCTTAAGAACGTGCATATCATGAATGCTGGGTCTCATTTGTTTTCTGAGAATCTACTGAACCTACTGGTAACTTGTTTGCCACGTAGCAATAAAAAACAATACTGAATAAAAATCAATACTGAAAAACAAAACAATTTTGAACAATACTGTATATATATATATATATATATATATATATATATATATATATATATATATATATATATATATATATATATATATATATATATAAACTTTATTTATATAGTGCTTTTACAATCAATTGTGTCAAAGCAGCTTCACAGTGACAATATAGCAACAAAATTAGATTTGGCTGCACAGTAGTTCTGGAGAAAACCATGATGTTATCAGCTTTGTAGTATTTTTAGCTTTGTAGTAGTGTTTATAGAATTAAATAAAACCTAATTCATAAATTGTATTTGTATATTTAGTTAAATAACTTAGAAACCAGGCTCAGTCGAGGTGCCAGTTCTCCTCTGGCCTATTAACACACAGTGTATGATTATTATTCTGGCAACCTTACAGGTCAGAAATCATATTAGATTGGATATATATATATATATATATATATATATATATATATATATATATATATATATATATATATATATATATATATATATATATATACATTTTCATTACAATATCATTACATTTTCCAAGTAGCTTGCCCAACACGTGTGTGTGTGTGTGTGTATATATGTATATATGTATATATGTATATATATATATATATATATATATATATATGTATATATATGTATATGTATATATATATATATATATGTATATATATACACGCATACATACATACATACACACACACACACACACACACACACACACACACACACACACACACACACACACACACACACACACACGTACGTGTTGGGCAAGCTACTTGGAAAATGTAATGAGCTAAGCAACCACTTACTCTACATTAAATTAAGCTTCACTACACTGAAGTTACCCCCCTGGGAAATGTAGCAAGCTAAGCTACAGAAACTTGGCAAAAGTATTTTACTACATCTAAGCTACTTTTTATTTATTTAATTTTATATTGAACCAACTTCATTCCAATCAATGCTATCTCAGGAATTACTTGACTGCCAGCTCACTTCACATTCACACACACAGCTCCATTAGAGGCTATGGAGGTCCCCTGTTGAATAGGTAGACATCAGTCACACACACACAATGGATAGGTAGACGTCGGTCAGGTCCCCTCTTGGCATGTTTAAAAATAAATAAAAATAAATACTTATTTGAAGTTATATTATGAACCTTAAAGGACCTTTAAGGACCTTAAAATACAATTTTGTATGTCATTTTTGTTTCTTCAAAATGACTAGAAACACAGGTCCCCTCTTGGTCAGTGTAGTGATAGTCGCCTGTTGTTAATATAGACATGTATGTGTGTATGAGAGAGAGTGTGTGAGAGAGAGTGTGAGAGAGCAGGATAATGCACCATGTCACAAAGCTTGTTTCCTGAACATGACAATTAGTTCACTGTACTAAAATGGTCCCCACAGTCACCAGATTTCAACCCAATAGAGCATCTTTGGGATGTGGTGGAATGGGAGCCCTGGATGTGCAGCCAACAAATCTCTATCAACTGCAAGATGCTATTCTATCAATATGTGCCAACATTTCTAAAGAATGCTTTCAGCACCTTGTTGAATCAATGACACAGAGAGTTATCTATCTATCTATCTATCTATCTATATATATATATATATATATATATATATATATATATATATATATATATATATATATATATATATATATTAGGGCTGGGCGATATGGCCCCAAAAAATTATCACGATATAATTTAGCATATCAGTCGATATCGATAAATATCACGATAAATGTAAAATCTTTATTTCTTTAAAGTTTAAAGGCATATTTTTGCTCCTGAGTGTAATATGTAGAAAACAAACAGTTAGCTGTGGTTTTAAACTATCCTTTATTGTCAAAACATGACAAACACTTCCCAAACAAGTAAACAATTTATTTAAAATGAGGTAGATTTATTTATTAAAATCTTAACTGTGGTCAGCATTTTTTTACTCAACACTATATATCAATAATATCATTATACAGGGCTTGACATTAGGCATGTTCATGTGCTTGTCCTTCGAACAAGTAAATCGTTCAAGCTTGTCCAAGTAAAAAATTAGCTTGTCCGGAAAAGTGTGTGTGTGTGTGTGTGTGTGTGTGTGTGTGTGTTGTAAATATAATTTATTCTGAAGCAATATTCTCACCAGTGTTCAATCAGCTTTGACATATTTAAATCTGCATATTTGTGGTTTTTATTTTTATTGAATCATTTGAAATGTGTGATATTTTCACCTTATATAAAGGGCATTTTCCCTTAATCTTATTAAATATAGGCTATGCTTCATGTTTCATTTTATATTTGTAATTTTGATCAATACATTAAATTAAAATAAAACACTATAAGGGCTGTTACCAATCAAATTAAATAATTTACACTGAAAAATTACAACAGCATTAAATAATGTTTTGAGATTTGTAGTTTTGAATAGACAAATAAGGCATGTTGGAAACATGGTTGGAAAGTATGTTTAAAGATCAAATTAAACCACCAGCAGGTGGTCGTCTTAATGAGCGAGTCATTGAGTCGTTCATTCAAACGATTCATTCAAACACTGAATCGTTCATTTACACACGTTGCTGTGAGACGCGTTGCGGTTCTGCTGTGAACGATTTTCGCAGCTGAAATAGAACAAAAACGCTCAATATTGCATTATATATATTTAATTGTGTAAGTAAAACACTAAAAACGCAAACGGGCATAGTGTTTGGTTAGTGTTGTGCTCTTTTTTCTGCAAGACGGATTGGAGTGAAGGCTGTCTCCCTCCACCCTCAAAGTGTACGTTGCAGGGATAGAGGCATATCACGACGCAGTTGATGGTAAGTCCTTAAGGGAAGCATGACCTAAATCCTCCTCGTCCAAACTCGGGACCCTCTTGGGACTTAGCTCTGGTGCTCAGAGCACTCCAGAGTCCTCCCTTTGAGCCTTTACAGTCCATTGAGTTAAAGATCCTGTCCATAGAGACAGTGCTCTTGGGTGTACTGGCCTCTATTAAGAGAGTAGGGCCTGCCTACTTTGGGTCAGCAAATTGTGCCTAGAATTGTGTGGCATCAGGATGGTTGCTTGATGTCAGTCACAGTCAGCCGGGCACAACCCTATACTGTACATTACGCTGAACTTGAATGTACATTAAATGAAAGGCATTTAGGAGATTATCCACACATTTTCCCCCAACCTTTATTTGTTTGTGCTGACCACGCCCCCGGCCACTATCAGAGGCCCGGCATTTAATTGACTAAAGGCTTTTATTTGAGGAAATACGTAATATATTATATTTTATGTGATTAATCGCAGTATAAGCAAAATTTTAAGAAACATTTTGAGGCCCCTTCTCTTGCCTCACAGTGGATTGGTCCACCGTGCATCTCACCGACACACAAACACACCTTACCAACAGTGGGCTGGTCGGGAGAGAGAAAAGTTCAGTATTTGTGGATCTCCAGTAAGGGCTGTCTAGTCTATTTTATTAATTTTAAACACCAGATGACATTATTTCTCTTTTGACACAGGCGATGCGGAGTCATTAATACATCACCAAAGACAAACAATTTTTTAAAGACAAAAAGTTTTAGTGATTATAGTTTGGTAACGTTAGCCTGTTGTAAGTCACCCACCGCAACAAACAAGGTAATAAGCCTGTGTGTGAATGTAGTTAATGTAGATTCACCGCTGTGTTGGGCTCAATTTTATATGGAAGAACTTTGAAGAAACACGATAATTTAATAACTAAGTTCTGTGTGGTGAACGTGAACCTATGATAAGCAGTCCACACACGTCGCTCTGTTTTATGTCGGATGGGATCGCTAAAATATCTCCAAATCACTGAAGTTGAGCGAACTAACTTGTCAACGATATCGGTGTCCCCCGAGCTGGTCGTGAGCGCTGCATTTTCTTCACTATTGCTCATTTTTATCGCTCCACTTAACTCAGATCCTCCAAGCCTGTCAGCCACAGCCTGTAAACATTACCGCGTGCAGCACCCAGAAGCCCGGTCTGCAATACGCATGCGCAGCATTACACATAGCGCGCAAGCATTATATCGAGAATTTATCGACCTGTTATCGTTTTATCGAGAAAAATTATATTGTGATAATTATCGTTATCGTTTTATCGCCCAGCCCTAATACATATATATATATATATATATATATATATATATATATATATATATATATATATATATATATATATATATATATATATATATATACACACACACACACACACACACACACACACACACACACACACACACACACACACACACACACACACACACACACACACACACACAAGGGATGCAACAATACAGTTCAATACATACCTCTGATTTTAACCATGGTTTTTCGGTTCGGTTCGTTTTTTTAGTATTCTATTCTTAGGCGAAAGGGACAGAACAGGGCTAAGGAGAAAGTTTTTATTGCAATACGCTTTCTTTTTTTCACATAAAAGACTTGAAAACCCTTACTTAAACTAAAAAACTTTACTTTAAAACTTTACTTTAAAAACCCTTGTAAACATTCCCAGTGTATTGTATAATATAAAATAAATATATATAAAGATTTGTAATTGTTCAGTAAAACTTTGAGACATACAACTTCATTAGTTAACATGTTAATTCATTATTACCAAACTGACAATGAAAAATACTTATAAAGAATTAATCATTCTAAGTAATGTTAATTTCTTAGTTACTGTTTAATAACATTAAAATCAAAATAACTTTTTTTAATGGACCTTAGATAAAACTAACAATGATCAGTATTTCTTAACTAACATTACCAAAAACATTATACTTTCTGTAACAAATGTAGCTATTGCCTTATCTTAATTAATGCACTAAGTAATAAGACCTTATATTATTTTGTTACCTGTTGTTCTTTATAGCCTAATTCTTTTGCACTTTAATCTGTTTGATTTTTTTTTTTTACAGCTCTGAAAAAAATCAAGAGACCACTTAACATTGATTTCTCATTGATTTCTCATTGAGTGGTCTCTTAATTTTTTTCCCCAGAGCTGTATATATTTTTGGTGCATTATTGTATTTAAATATTCAGTTATTTTTTTTCTTACAAAAATAGTTCTTAAAGCTGTTATGCTATGGCAACACTTTTTTTTTGCAACTTATTTCAAAATCGTGAAATTGCATATCGTGATAACTTCAGCAATTAATCGCAACATGAAAAATTGATATCGGCACATGGCTAATTCTGACATTCAGTTTGGAGTTCAGGAGATTGTCTTGACCAGGACCACACCCCTAAATGCATTGAAGCAACTGCCATGTGATTTGTTGATTAGATAATTGCATTAATGAGAAATTGGTTGGGTGTTCGTAATAATCCTTTAGGTGAGTGTGTGTGTGTGTGTATGTATGTATGTATGTATGTATGTATGTATGTATGTGTGTATATATATATATATATATATATATATATATATATATATATATATATATATATATATATATATATATATATATACATACACATACATACATACATACATACATACATACATACATACATACATACAGTATTGTTCAAAATAATAGCAGTACAATGTGACTAACCAGAATAATCAAGGTTTTTAGTATTTTTTTTTTTATTGCTACGTGGCAAACAAGTTACCAGAAGGTTCAGTAGATTGTCAGAAAACAAACAAGACCCAGCATTCATGATATGCACGCTCTTAAGGCTGTGCAATTGTACCGTTCCAGCGGTACAGTGGATGTGGCAGCGGGATGTTACGTCTCCGTTCCCTCCTCAGGGAATGAGGGTTACATACGTAACCGAGACGTTCCCTTTCGTTCAGTCACTCCGACGTAACGTCGGTGACTGACGAATGGGGGTCTCAATGTAATCACGCCACTCGGCTGTCTTCCAGAGCCCTGTGCAAGCGTGAGTGCCCAGATAGGACGGTCATAGGCCTCTACTTAACGCAGGAATACCAAGGTACACTGGGAGGCATATTCCAGGTGGAGATATGCGCCAAAATGCCTACCTGTAGGGAGGACTTAAGGATACACGTATGACCCGAGGGGCTGCATACGGAAGAATACTGTGGTACCAGCCGCAGGTGGATTTTTAACCCCAGGGGGTGGCAAGCTTGCCAAGGGATAACACCCGCCCCTCCTCTGCCTCCTCCAAGGGCAGTGCTTGCAGGTTCACCAAGAAGGCTCACTGGGGGAAACGCATATTTGCGTAGGCCCTGCGACCAGCTGTGCGCCAGTGCATCCGTGCCGAGCGTGCCCTCGTCAGGGAATAGTACAGGCTGCAATGGAACGAGTTGCGGGAGGCAAACAGATCTACCTGTGCGTCCCCGAACTGATCCCAGATCATCTGGACCGACTGGGGATGGAGTCTCCACTCCCCAGGGATTGGCTGAATCCGTGAGAACTCGTCGGCTGCACGGTTCAGGATCCCCGGGATATGGACAGCACGAAGGGACCTCAGGCACTTCTGACTCCATAATACGAGATGGCTGTCGAGTTGGGACATGCGGCGGGAGCGTAGACCACCCTGTTGGTTGATGTACACTACAATGGCCGTGTTGTCCGACCTGACTAGTACGTGTTGACCCTTCAGCAGCGCTAGGAAGCGGTGCAGGGCGAACCGTACTGCCAGCAACTCGAGGCAATTGACATGCAGGTGGCGCTGGCTCTCTGTCCAGGAGCCCGCGGCCGCATGTCCATTGCACATGGCACCCCAACCCGTAGTGGAAGCATCTGTTGACACAACAACATGCCTGGAAACTCGTTCTGAGGGCACATCTGCCTGTAGAAAGCTGAGGTTCGACCTCTGGGTGCATGTCTGTCTGCAGGCCTGAGTCACTGGGACCCGGAGTGTGCCAGACTGCCATGCCCATCTTGGGACTCGATCGCGAAGCCAGTAGTATATGAATGAATACATTTGGGACATGCGGCGGTCTCCTATGAAGCAATCCGAGCGGCGTCACTGCAGCTGCGGATGCCATATGCCCCAGGAGCCTCTGAAACAGTTTCAGTGGATCCGCACTCTTGCTCTCTAACTGACGGAGGCAAGTCAGCAGTGACTGTGCACGCTCGCCGGTAAGCTGCGCGCACATGGCGACCGAGTCGATCTCCATACCGAGAAAAGAGATCCTCTGCACGGGGCAGAGTTTGCTCTTCTCCCAGTTGACCCGAAGGCCCAGATGAGCTAAGTGTTGGAGAACCAGGTCTCTGTGTTGGCACACCCACTCCCGAGAGTTTCCCAGTATGAGCCAGTTGTCGAGATAGTTCAGGACGCGAACCCCTTGCTGCCTGAGTGGTGCAAGGGCTGCCTCGACAATCTTCGTGAAGACGCAGGAACAGTCTGTGTTGCGGAAGGATGGACACATGGAAGTACACGTCCTTCAGGTCGATCGCTGCAAATCAATCGCATGGACGAACGCATTCGAAAAGGCGTTTTGCAGTCAACATCCTGAATGGAAGCCTGTGAAGGGATCGGTTAAAGACGCGAAGGTCCAGGATTGGCCGTAACCCACCGGATTTCTTCAGTACAATGAAGTAGGGGCTGTAGAAGCCGGACTTCATCTCGGCTGGAGGGACGAGCTCGATCGCTCCCTTCGCCAGTAGAGTAGCGATCTCCGCATGCATTACAGGGGCATTGGGCCCCACCATGGTGAACCGGACACCCCGAAAGCGGGGAGGAGCTCGCGCGAACTGAATTGCGTAGCCGAGCATGATGGTCCGCGCGACCCAGCGGGACAGTCCCGGCAGCTGTAGCCACGCTCCCAGGGAGTGTACCAACGGGGCCATACAGAGCACAGGCGTACCCTCGGTGGGGAAGTGAGGCAGTGTTACCGGCCCAGACTCGGGTGGCATAGCGGCCCGGTGTCGGGGCACTGGTAACGACTGCGCCCTGACAGAAGGAGACCAGGGAAGGACTCGCGTTCCACTGGGGTCTGCTCTGAGAGGGGAATGGCGACAGAGAGGGACGAGAGCGGCGTGGCCCGGGGGCCGCGCACACTGCCGTCACCGGTCTCTGGGTGCTCAGAGATGGGTAGGAACAAAAGATTCTCACCTGGTCCTCGACCAAGGGGAAGGAGCGGTCCTGCTACCGTCTCCTGGATAGAACTGCCCATCTCGGAGCTGTCCGCGTAAGGAGCGCCGCTTAGCCTGGCGTTTAATGGGCTGCGGGGCTGGAGCGGACTGGGGTGGCTTCTTGCGGCGTGCTCCGCGGCCCGGCCCTCAGTCTGCTTCTGGGCGACCGAGAACTGTTGGGCGAAGCTCTCGACCGCACCGCCGAATAGGGAACGTGTCAAGGAAACGTGTCCGCTCGGCGTCCCGCATATCGGCCAGGTTGAGCCATAAGTGTCTCTCCTTGACCACACAAGTGGACATCACCCGGCCCAGGGAGCACGCGGTAACCTTTGTCGCCCAGAGGACGAGGTCGGTCGCTCCGCGCAGCTCATCTCTGAGCCCTGGGTCAGCTTCACCCTCGTGCATGTCACAGCAACTTGGCCCACAGCTTTGTAGATCTTCGACACCATAGACGATGTGAATCTACAGGCTTTGGAGGGGTGCTTAGGATCGCCACGCCAGGAGGAGGCTCTCTGGGGACACAGTTGCATCGCCAAATGCTCACGAGAAGACACGAGGGCCCTCCACGAGTGCGCAACCTCCTCATGCACTTCCGGGAAGAAAGGAATTGGGGGCACCCAAAAACCAATCATCAAGCTGCGAACGCTCTGGCCGGGGCGGAGGGTTCCACTCCACACCAAGCGCCGTGGCTGCCCGGGCAAGCATGGCTGTCAATTCCAGGTCCGACTTGGACAATGCTGTTGCGCCCGGAGGCGGCAGCACAGCCGAATCCTCATCCTCGGAGGACTCTAGCCCACCTTGCGATGCGGTTACCGACATTTCGTCATCCTCCGGAGCGCCGAACGAAACCCGCGGACCGGTTGAAACCGAGGTGACACAGAGATGGCCATATTCCCGCAATGGAAACATGACTCATCCACAAGCGCTGCTTGAGCGTGCTGAAAGCCCAAACATGTCAGACAGTGCGAGTCGGAAGATGCCACAGACTGGCCACACCCAGAAGGACATGGGCGAGACATCCTGAAAAGGACGTGCCACGTGTGAGCTCTTTTGTGAGAGGAATAATCTCGCAGTCGATGCCGAAGCGCCCAGTAGACCACCAACTGG
Organism: Pseudorasbora parva; assembly: GCF_024679245.1. Taxonomy (NCBI): domain Eukaryota; kingdom Metazoa; phylum Chordata; class Actinopteri; order Cypriniformes; family Gobionidae; genus Pseudorasbora; species Pseudorasbora parva. Next base: position 25,622,756 of record NC_090195.1, read on the forward strand.
AAACCAATCGTCAGACCAGCAGGCAGGAAGTATGTGACCACTGGAACGCGCCGCACACCAATACTGACTGGAAGATCCTGATCGTCTCGAAGAACTGACAATACTCCGAAGCTTAAAACATAATGCGATCATGCCAGCTACTTCCTTATATACCCAGGTGGGTATGCAGAGTTACGCATGCAAACCTCACATACCCATGGCATTGGCACTGCCATTGGGCGTTTTCTAGTCTTGGAGATGATAGGCTTCTAAGCGAAACCCCCATTCGTCAGTCACTGACTTTACGTCGGAGTGACTGAACGAAAGGGAACCGACGTTACAATTAAAAACTGAACGCGTCTGTTCGATAACGTGTGAGTGAGCACAATCATTCGAATATACTCCCAAGTTTCTACTGATACAAAGCCATATGCTAAATTGCTGAAATAAACCAAATGCCAGCGCGAGGGGCATATGGTGCGCTGATGTATAACTATTCGTCAGTTTCTCGCTTTGAAGGTAGTCATATGCAAATCCATTTGCCCATGTGACGTCACAGATCCTGGAATATCCGATCGATCTGTTTGTGGAGCTTGATTAAATAAATGCTTTCTTTATAATGAGGATGATGTTTTAAGATATGAAACTTGAAAGATGACTTGATAATACAAAGTATGTCAAAATAGCAAGGCAAATATGATGGCTTATGTCATGTCTTTTTAAATCTAGAGTAAACAAAACATCCTCTTGTGTTTAACTGGTTTAAGATCCTTCAATGACACCAGTGCAGAAAGCCAGGTATACAAAAAGTATGACTAAATAAAATGGTTGTTTCCATCTTTTTTTTTTTTTTTTTTTTTTAACGGAACTTCACAATTAGCACAATAAGTTAACAATCCTGTGTTTTAGTTTGAATTTGTATTATACTGTGTACATTTCTTGCAATAGAAAAACAATAGTCATACATATTGATATGATGTGAATAAGTCAAATATAAGCACGGGCTAGTTTCATGCAATGAACTGCTGTCTAAGTGTTTTACTGATATATGCAAGGTTGTCACCATTCACAAAACCTGATAGGTGATGTAGCCTAATATAAGCTAACTATAAGCTGCAAGACAAAAATACTTTGTGAGTTTCAAGAAATATAAGGAAATGTAACTGATATTTTACTAAATGTTGTATATTCTGTCACTTCTTGTAGGGAATGTTCTCCAGGTCCAACTTCAGGTTGTCAAAGTGTTTTTTGCCAGAGGAGAGGACCATATTAGTGCTTTACTGCATCAGCTGTCTGATCATTGCACTAACACTCATCAATCTAAAAATGTTAAGAAGATCACTGCACTTGACAAATAGTTTTCTAGCAAAGTACAAGCCTTTGTAACATGCAAAATATATTGTGTGGCACTGAACTGTATCAGAAACTCATGTTCATATTCACAGAAACAAGCAGATGTTCAGCATCAAGAATTTTCCTGATTTGGATGTTCTCAATGTCTTTTCTTCCTAATTTAAAATGCTGAATTCATTTAAAATTCACAGTCAATACTTCACATTGTCAGCAAAATGGAAGTTTATGTGGACAATTTTGCAATACATTTTTCATGTTTGCACAAAAATGCATTCAATGACCACCAAATGCATTAGCTCTTGTGTCATACTCTACCATCTGTAAAACACTGTATATTTGCAGCATATTTTTCAAATGCTAATACACTGCTTTCCAAACTATTAAAAAACATTAAACAGAGTTCTGTATCAAAAACTTTTGTGCACTTCTACAGGAATTAAATTGAAGTATATAGCAGAATATTTACAATATTCCAAGGACGACTAAGTACAATTTCTTGACTGGTGTCATGGATTGATTGATTGATTGATTGATTGATTGATTGATTGATTGATTGATTGATTGATTGATTGATTGATTGATTTTCAGCAAGAGAGAAGACCAGAACCCTGAATTGTTCTACTATAGGCTACTTTTTTGTAATTATTTTCGTCCTTGGTATTTCAGGATTTTTGTTGTTGTTTATATTTTCAGGCATGCAAATACCAAATTGCAGCATTTCTTAAATATGCTTCTATTTTGACACAAATGTGAAAAGAAAAAAAAAGTTCAATAGTCTTTAAAAGTTAATCATCTAATGCTCTTTTGGTGCTGGTGCTGTTTTTTTAAGTAAGATGAACTGTTTGGTAAAGATTTATATAATTCTAGTCAGAATATGAGTCTGTTACGGCTCCATTGGGCTGTGATTATTGGGGCGTATTTCAACCGAACCAGGAAAGACCACAATTGCATAGACCTAAAACCAATCAGAACCCAGAGTAAATTACGTATGTTGAGCGACGCATTGTAGTAGTGGGAAGTTCGGATCATTTTACATAAATCAACAAAATGAAAATAATTACTTGGAAAAAATATTTGTTCATTTCAGCAGAATATAATTAAAATGTCACATGTTAAATTTCCCAACACATCTAGTACTTATGTAAATGTTGATCACATTTGGAATACAAAAATAAAATAAGTTAATGCAGCCAAGGCCAAACTTTAAGAAATTATTCATTAATTGCTTAGCTGGGTCTTCAGGCAATGCAATCTGTTAGTTCACATCGTCTCTGAATCCGAGTTGTTATTGCTTTTGTCACTTCACATTTAATCAAGTCTGTTCCCTGGAAATTAGTCGTTAGTTCCGTCACCAGTGTCTGATATGGGCTGTGGCAAGCCCTATAAGCAATGCGTGCAGTCCCGAAAACGGAATTGATTAGTTCACCTCTCACGTCTTCGGGAGTTATTCGTTTTCACAGCCCCATAGAGTAGAGAAGATCCTGTTCAGAACCGATGTGCCCTGTAGCGCATACATGGTTAACACAATAAACAAATCGCTCTCTGAGACAACTCGTTTTTCCAGAGTCATATTTAAGATTAGTTCAAAAAGAATGAATCGTTCATGAACGACACAACAGATCTCAACTGCAGGCACGCTGAAAGAAGTAAAAGAAGATTAGTGTAAACGATCTTTGCCGATGTTGTAAAAAAATATTTCAGGATACAGAGTATTTACACAATCATCATTTTTGAGAGAAATAGTAAAGGTCAATGTATATACGAACAAGTTCTCCATTTAGGATTGGAACAAATTCAACCCAATCGCTCTTTGACGTGGACGATTATGTTGCGTTGTATGTCCATCATCGTATTAAAGCCCATCCTGACAATTTTGATTGGTCCAAACAGTTTCTTTTTGGCCATAATTACTCCTCAACGGATCAATTCCAGACCAAATTACCCACCCTCAAATCTTGTGGGCGGGGCTAAATTCGGCTGGTTAGCCGATTATGAAGAGCTTTGAAACAATGGATTCAGTATATATTTTAGGCAATTAAAGGGTTAGTTCACCCCAAAATGAAATTTCTTTCATTAATGACTCACCCCAATGTCGTTCCACCCCCGTAAGACCTCTGTTCATCCTTGAAACACAGTTTAAGATATTTTAAATTTAGTCAGAGGGCTTTCTTTCTAAGTCTGAGGGAATTTTCTTTCGAAGATTCCTTTGAATGTAAGTGTATGCCCACTTGCTGTCCTCGTCCAGAAGGTAATAAAAACATAATCTAAGTAGTCCATATGTGACATCAGTTGGTTAGTTAGACTCTTCTGAAGCATCGACAATACATTTTGGTTCAAAAATAACACAAAATACAACTTTATTCAGCATTGTCTCTTCCGTGTTCCTCAAATAAAGATTCAAACGGTCATGAATCATGATTCAGATCGCGTGTCAAACTAGCAAACTGCTCAAATCATGTGACATTGGTGATACGAATCACGAATCAATCTGCTGATTCACGACCGTTTGAATCTTTATTTGAGGTTTAAAAACATGCAGAAGAGAAGACAATGCTGAATAAATTTGTATTTTTTGTTATTGAAAAATGTATTGTCGACGCTTCAGAAGAGTCTAACTTACCAACTGATGTCACATATGGACTACTTTGATGATGTTGTTATTACCTTGGACATGGACAGCAAGTGGGCATACATTTACATTCAAAGGACAGAAAGCCCTCGGACTATATCTAAAATATCTTAAACTGTGTTCCGAGGAACGGAGGTCTTACAGGTATGGAACGACATTAGGGTGAGTCATTGATTGACATAAATTTCTTTTTTGGAAACTTTAGCTACAACCAAGTTTACAAGTGGGGATTGTTACTCAATTCAAAGGCAAACTCTGAATTTCTTTTAGAGGTATTTTATTTGCAAAACAAACATTTCTTCCCGCATCTCCATTTTAAACAAAGCCCTGGTCTTCTAATGGACCTCGTTATTATAATAGTCATTAAGAAATAAAAAAGAAATCTTAAAATCCTTGAAGGCCAGACAAGTATTTTTTTTTTTTTTTATTATTATTATTGTCACTCATAATTTTAGTTTCTGAAATAAGTTTGAACATGTAAAAGCTGCAGAGGAGAGTAAAGAGAATAAAGCCTATCTACCAGTGTTACATCCACCCACAGCTTAGTTACGCCACACTGTCCCTGCACATCACCAGTTGAGAAGTGAACAGCAAGAGTACAGTCAAAGATCAAAATGAACAATTTATGGGGCATTTTGCATGGACTCAAGTGTGTATGTTATAATATGAGTAATCTGGCAGTCATTAGTGTTTAATATATTATTCATATTTCTCAGTTAAAATTTTCATTTATTCAACCTCTGGTTGTTCTAAATCTGCATGCTGTTTATTTATTTTTTGAATACAAATGACATTTTTGATGATTTTTCATGCAGTTAATTCTATACATTTGATCTGTAAATTATGAAAAGTATTACAATTTAGAGATGCACTATACATTTGATGTAATAACTCCCACTGGTGAGTGAGAGAGACTGTATGGACCTGCTCAAGCTGTGAGGTTTACACTATCAGTGCTCACATTCACAATTCCAGCGCAGTCAGCATGCGCTCAGGACGGCCAGTTAGGAATCACTAGTCTTTCTTCCCCATTCCTTCTATATTATGCGTTTGTATATGCTATGCATACAACCTTGCTAAACATTCATAAATATGTATACATATAGGCACACATATTATTATGAATAATTGTACATATATATTTATAGAATATATGTTTTCACGCTTTTATAAATGTATATGTACACAGAGCGCAGATGTACAGTACAATGTGGTATAGTATCTGCATGTGTATGCGCACACGTATGCAATCACACATATCTACACGCTTTCACCGGCACGACCCTGTGTACAGTCTGCATATACACAGCTTCTAAAAATGTGCCCTTCCTGAAACAACAGTAGGACAAAATTTTGGAAATTTTTAAAAGATTTCCAACATTTTAAAGCTTATTCCGTTTGACGAAAACAGAAATTCAAAGAAATAGTTTTAAGACATTGTATTTGCAGTTTCTGAACAAAGTGGTTAATTTTGCATATTGTATACAATTTTTTTTGCCCAATTTTTCTTCATTTTATAGTAAAAGACATTAAGTAGCTTTATAAACCAGAAAAAACAAAAACAAACAAACAAAAAAACAAACAAGAGATTTCCCCCTGCATGTAATATTTGACATCAAGCTGTACAGCGCTGTCCAATCACACATACTTCATTCTCATTTACAGGTACAGCCATATTAAAAGGCACAAAGAGCTTCTACAAGTCAAAAGTTTTGTCTTTCTTGTTTAAGTTATACAAAATAACATTTTGCAGTCCTGTACAAGATTGAGTGACCTTGCACATTTTTTTAGGATTAACAAAACAAACCCCCTAAAAATATATTGTTCTTTTTATCTATATTAAGGACTACCTCCAAAATAGGGGCTGCCCATAGTAAAGGAGGCATCGGTTGGCCAGTGGCGGTTCTCCCAAGATGGACGCCTGCTGCCGCAAAAATGCAAATCTCACAGGCCTCTGCTCCTACACTACGCTCTGTGCTCTGTAATTGTTTACATACTCCTATCTAGCCCTGAAGTCCTTTCTGCACGCTTTGCAGAAAAAAGCAACAAAAAAGGCAATTTAAAAAGAAACTAAACTAAAACTAAAAAACAAGGATAAATATAGAGGTGCTACATTGTGAATTTTGCCTCCTGCAAAATTAAACCCTTCATGTACCCCTTCACTCCTATGTCAAGTACTCCAATATCCCCTTCATTAGATGAAGGGGAAAGGTCAAAGGTCAGACCACCCTGACACAGGTCACAGGCTTCCATTACATCAGCTGGTCTAACCACATCTAATCTAACTTCATCTAAAGCCAGCCAATGCTGAAAAAAAGAAAGAAAAAAAAGAAAGAAAGAAAGAAAGAAAGAAAGAAAGAAAGAAAGAAAGAAAGGAATGACCTGGGAGTGACACAAACACCAAAATAGCACTAATTTATATCTTACACACACACATTCATATCATTCATCCACCTCTCACTTCAGATCTCATATTTTTAATCAAATAAATTAAAAAAGGGAAAGCAAAGAAGTGAAAAGCAGAAAAAGGAGAAAAAAAAAATATTACAACATTGTCACTCTTCAGTAGTTCAGCCCATGTGATGTGGGACTGGAAAAGTGTTGATTGGAGGAGCAACATATCCAGGCAGCCAATCACAAGAGTTCATACTGGCGGAGGTGCATCCTCTGAATAATGTCACGACAGTCATTGAATACACGACGGATGTTTTCTGTGTCCACGGCACAAGTGAAGTGAGGATAGCAGTAGTGTTTGTCTGTGCCGCTTGCTGTGCTTATTTTCTGTGGGTTTCAAGCAAACACACACAGTCCAGGCAGTTACAGTATAATACCAACAATAATAACATCAAATGAGTAGCTGACATGCAAAACTAGTTAGAAGTCCTATTTACACATTTTCTCTAATAACTTAGTTATATAGTTATAATTTCTTAACAAAGCAATTATGCATAAAAGTCAAACCCTCAAATCTTTATTGTTCAAACGTGTACTAAAACCCATACACATATGTTATGCTAACATTGAGTGTTTTAAGAGAAAAAAAATATATACCAAAAATTCATCTCGGATAAAAAACTTTGCCCTGGACACTTTCGGATCTTCTCCTGGGTCAGGGGTCGCTGCGCATGTAAAAAACAAAACAAAAAAAAACAAACAGATTGTTTAATTTATGCAAGTCAATAGGAACAATTTTAAATTGGAAGGGTACATATTTAGGTATCGGTGAGTTTCAAAGGTTTCTTACACTTTTCCCAAAGTCAATTGCATATTTATATACATAAATGCATATGCAGAACAACATTGTTCAGAGATTGTAGTTGTGCAGTTAAAAGTTATCAATTATTTGAGTTGTTTATGGTATTTAAAAGGGAAAAAAAATCTAAATCAAATGTACTCCTTACCAACCAGGCCCATCTGTCCTAATTGAGACTAGGTTAGAATTGAATCTCTTTAATATATTGAAAGAGTCGACCCCACAATTTTCAAAACACAATTACATCTTTGCCAATAGACATGCTGCATGGCTTAGCATTGAATAAGTGTATGTCTGACACATATAGATGATCTTTGTAACCTGCTGAGGATCTCATCCCAGAGTTTCTCTGAAATCTCCTCCTCCACATTGTTTTGCCAAGAGCACTAATAGTATCTGTAGACTCTGGACAAAGGCTATGGATTTGAATGTAGATTTGTGAGATTGGTCCCTTTATTGCAAATTGAAGCGGACATATATATTTATAGCAATATCATTAGGCAGGGGAGGAAAATCTGGAAATGTAGCTCAAACGAACTACAGACCTACAAGTATCTGTAAAAATGCTGCTTTGGAAGTTAAAATTGCTTGCTAAGCTGCTGAAAAGATGCAAACGTACAATCAATAGACTATACAAATCATAAAACAAATTGATGTCACAACTAGACCTAAATAAAAAGGCACTGTCCACCAGGGAAAATACATTATTTGACCATTGATTGAGTATGCCTGTGGACCAAAGAAATGCTTAAATTAAACCCAGATCTTAGGAGTGGTCTTAACTATTATATTCTTAACAAAAGGTGAGGTAAAGTGCATTAAAGTATTCAATGAGGTGGGTTTAGTGGGATTTCCTTCCATCATAAGCCATAAGTTCTTATTTTGAAGCTAATATTTTAAAACTTGGTGGTGGCCCATTAATAGAACCTCAAGTTAGGTAATGAAAACCTGCATGTTTACCTACACGTTCTTAAGCCGATTATGCTTAATAAGCCGACAACGAACATGGTCATGTAAATGCCGTAACAGGTTTTCTTTTATCTGAGTAAGGACATAACTGGCTTTAAGCATAAACCGGTCGGAACAGGTGCTTCAGATACGGAAATTATTATTTTTGATGTCACAACAAGGAAATAACCTGGTTTATTCATAAAGTCATGTAAACACAGTTTAGTTGTGTTGTCAGTTTACTGGTTTGCATGTAAGCAGGGAAAACTGGTTATTTCAATAAACTGATATTTGTGAACTATCAGCTTACTGGTGTGCATGTAAACATGCTCATTGTGAACTTTGCACTTTTTTGCAATTATGTAACACTTCATGCGAAACACTACACACATTTTCTTACATTAGACACTTTGTTAGAAAAAACTAAATTATCTGATATCATTAGGAAAATGCTCTGTTCAAAATGCAAAACTCATCTGGCAGACTGGCAATTGTAGGCACTTAAATGCACACCTGAAAACCCTTGCACAGAAAACAGAACAACAGAATTGTTCTGAGCCTTATGAGCCTCAGGTAAGAATTTTTGAGAACTTTGCAAGCATGGAGGCAATGAGAGTCAGAGTAATAAGATGAGGACCAGTGCTGAGATGCGTATCAGATTGCATCAGGGCTACTCTAGCGGACCATGTGATAAATCATGGCCTGTCCATATGTGAGGCTGGGCAAAGAGTCCACCATGTTACATGTTACAGTACTGTGTACAGTTTGAAAGTAGAGTATGTGAAAAATAGCCTAACCAATGGCATCTTGTGGTAGCATTTTTCTACAAAATGGTTGGACGACCTCCTTAAGGTGGAAGGGAACGGCTCATTACTTAACAACAAGAGGTGCCATCATTGAAACGGTGTGAGACAATAATACAATCCGACTTTGTGAGTTGCAACAATGCATAATTGCAAATTGAAATGTATTCAAGAATATCAACAGGGTCAGCATTTCAACACTGTCACATCCTATAGAAACATAACTTCAGAATGAAGCAGCTTTTTTTTTTTGTGTGCTAAATTTGATGATTTGTGATTCTATTGTTCTTTATTTCTGTAAGAATGTTTGTTTGTTTTTGTAAAAACAAACAAAACAAAAAACATTTGATTACGGCAGATGTTTGAGTTTTACAGAAGAGTGAGTCTGAGAAAATGGCAATAGAAATAGAAACCCAACGACTGCAGTGTTTTATATACAGCCCATCAGTGAGTTGCTGGTGATGTGAGAGTTATTCAAATGGTGCTTGTGTGTATGGTTTTTCTGCAATAATTTCATTTTTAGAAAGGAGTGTTCAGTTTTGATTGCACATTGCAATGTTTCATTTTGGCGTAGATGTGAGTTGTTAATCTCTGAGTGCTATGTCTGATTGGCTTGTGTGTAGTTTTGACATTAGCCAAATTCTGCAAAAAGTGCGTAAGCAATAGGCAAAAACTGTAATACCAGTGTTTAAAATCCTCCCTAGTTCGGGACAGCAAAGGATTTTTGCTGTAAATAAATCTGTAAATTTATGTGTAACATGCAGTGGTGGAAAGAGTACTGAAAAACGTCTCAGGTTACGTATGTAACCATGGTTCCCTGAGAGGGAACGAGACGCTGCGTCAAACGCTAGGGGACGCCTCTGCGTGCCATGTCATGAAGCACTTGTGTAATCAGTCCAATAGCGGGACGATACGTCACGGGCGGGTGACGTCATTGACCAGGAAGCTATAAAGCATGCCCGGACCAAACAGTCACTAGCTTCTGAAAAAGTCGAACAAATCGATCACAGGCATGCCGGGAGTATGGCATCTCGACGCAGCGTCTCATTCCCTCTCAGGGAACCATGGTTACATACGTAACCTGAGACGTTCCCTATCTCGAGGGAACTTCGAGCTGCGTCGAAACGCTAGGGGACCTCAATACCCACGCCGCCAGAGTCCCAAATGTCTGTTTGTGTGATTTAACCCAGAAACACCCGGGACCCCGGAGTAGAGGCTACGTCCAGATTGTAAAACCTCACAAATGTATGCGGAGAGGACCACCCAGCCGCATCACAAACCTCTGACAGTGAAACTCCCGAAATAAGAGCCATAGAGGCAGCCATACTCCTAGTAGAGTGGGCGCGGACCCTCATAGGTGAAGGATGTCCGACCGACTCATAAGCGAGCGAAATAGCCTCGACTATCCACTTGCTAAGCGTCTGCTTTGAAGCCGGTTTTCCCTTATTGGAGGACCCAAAACATACAAACAACTTTTCTGACTTTCGCAACAGGGCAGCTCTGTGGACATATGCATCTAGGGCCCTGACCGGACATAGCAGATTTAGCTTCTCTTGGTCTTGACTAGTGAACGGAGGCGGACAGAAATCCTGCAGCATTACTGGTCCCGGCACGTTAGTCGGGACCTTGGGAACATATCCTTCCCTCGGGAAGAGAAATGCTTTCACCATTCCTGGTGCAAATTCAAGGCAAGAAGGTGCTACTGATAGAGCCTGTAGGTCTCCTACTCTTTTCAGTGATGAAATCGCTAGGAGAAACACTGTTTTTAGTGTGAGGAACTTCTCTGACACTTCCTCTAACGGCTCGAAGGGAGCCAACATAAGGCCTTCCAGCACTATGGCCAGGTCCCAGGTCGGCACCCTGGAGCGTGCCGCAGGTCTGAGCCTCAAGGTACCACGGAGGAAACGCGTGACCCACGGGTGTCTCCCTAATGATGCGTTATCTAATGGATTATGATACGCAGATATCGCCAACACATACACTTTCAGGGTCGACGGGGATAACCCTGCGGAGAATTTTTCTTGCAAGAACTCGAGAACTGAACCGACCGGGCAGTTTACAGGGTCCAAAGTCTGGTGCGTACACCAGGCGACAAAAACTCTCCATTTGAGTGCGTAAAGTCTCCTTGTGGATGGTGCTCTGGAGTGCAACATTGTCTCTATCACCTCAGTCGATAGACCCGTGTTTATGAACTGGGCCCCCTCAGGGGCCAAGCCCACAGTTTCCACAGTTCCGGGCGCGGGTGCAGTACTGACCCCCCGGCCTGTGAAAGAAGATCCCTCCTGACTGGGATTTCCCAGGGAGGACCCTCTAGGAGAGACATGATGTCTGAGAGCCATACTCGGCCCGGCCAGAACGGGGCTACCAATAATAGCTGAACCCCGTCCCGGCGGACTCTCTCCAGCACTCCTGGGAGCAACGCCAGAGGGGGAAAGGCGTACAGACGCAGCCTCGGCCACATCTGCACCATTGCGTCCAGCCCCAGTGGGGCTGGATGTGTGAGGGAAAAGAATGCTGGACAGTGTGTCGTCTCTCGAGACGCAAACAGATCCACCTGGGCTCGCCCAAAGCGGATCCACAGCTCCTCCACCACCTCGGGGTGGAGCCTCCATTCCCCTGGCACCACTCCCTGCCTCGACAGGGAGTCTGCCGCTACATTCAGGACCCCAGGGATGTACATTGCCCTGAGCGAGAGTATCTTGCCCTGGGCCCATATCAGAATGTGATGCGTGAGCTTCCACAACCGACGCGATCTCAATCCCCCCTGGTGATTTATATATGAGACCACCGAAGTGTTGTCTGATCGAACTAACACATGGCGGCCCCGTATGTCTGGGAGGAAGTGTTTGAGTGCTTGAAACACAGCCATCAGCTCCAGCTGGTTTATGTGCCAGGAGAGCTGATGGCCCCTCCACAGACCTTGGGCCGAGCGGCCACTCATGACCGCTCCCCAGCCAGTTAGGGAGGCATCCGTCGTTAGCATTACGCGACGACAAGGAGCCCCCAGAATTGGACCTTGGGAAAGGAACCAAGGATCTTTCCACTTCACCAAGGCACGTAGGCAGCGCCGCGTGACCTTGATTAGGCGAAAAGGGTTTCCCCTCGGGGAGAACCCCTTGGTCCTGAGCCACCACTGCAAGGGTCTCATGTACAGCAGGCCAAAAGGTATCACGTTGGACGCTGCTGCCATCAAACCCAACACTCTTTGAAAGTGTTTGACAGTGAGTGACTGGCCTAGCTTTATCTGGTTGACGGTATTCAGGATCGTTTTTACCCTGGGTGGAGATAGCCGAGCCAACATCGTTCTCGTGTCCCAAACTACCCCCAGAAAAGTAATGCTCTGCTGTGGCGCCAACATACTTTTCTTTTCGTTCAACCTTAGCCCCAACACCTTCATGTGGGCGAGAACAGCATCTCGATGCTGAACCGCCAGTTGTTTCGACTGTGCTAACACTAGCCAATCGTCGATGTAATTTAGCACGCGGATGCCCTGGAGTCGCAGCGGAGCCAGAGCTGCATCCACGCACTTCGTGAAAGTGCGGGGCGATAAAGCTAGACCGAATGGCAGCACTCGATATTGGTACGCTTTTCCCCCAAAAGCGAACCTGAGGAACTGTCTGTGCTGCGGAAGGATGGAGATGTGGAAGTACGCATCTTTTAAATCTATCGTGACACACCAGTCCTCGGACCTGATGTGACACACGATCTGTTTTATCGTGAGCATTTTGAATTTTAATCTTTTTACTGCTCTGTTTAGATGACGCAGATCTAAGATAGGCCTTAACCCCCCATCCTTCTTCGGAACTATGAAGTACCGGCTGTAAAACCCAGACTCTCTGCAGTGGGGAGGGACCCGTTCTATAGCCTCTTTTCGCAGAAGAGTCTGTACCTCTTGTTTCATTACCAGAGCCTGCTCGGGGCTTACTACCGTGGCAGTAACCCCGTTGAGCACGGGCGGGTGTAACCCGAATTGAATTCTGTACCCTTTTTCTATTGTACGCAGGACCCATTCTGAGACATTCGGCAGAAGTTTCCACGCTGCCAGAAAATCTATTAAGGGAACCAGCCTCTCGAGGCTGGTCTCTGGATTTTCCTGTGTGGTCAGCCCGGTGTCCTGTAACGGATAACCGGCAGGTAGCAACCGAACTGACCGCCCAGGGGCCCTCCCGAGAGGGCGCCAACATCCCCAAGCCGCTACGTTTCCGGGCGGACATGGAGATATGCGTTCGCCGGGGACCGCCGCGCCTTGAAGCACCAATGGTGGCAGGGTTGGCAGACCGGCCCCCCGATGGCCTCGGCGAGCCGCACTTTCCCGGAGGGGACCGCCATCGGAAGCCCTGCGCTCTTGGCGTCAGGACTTCTTAGCCGAGGCCTTCCTAGCGATAAGGACGGTCCTCAGATCCGTCCTACCGCGGGAAGGTCCCGGCTGAGCGCGTCGCCCGGACCCCCGTTCTATCTGCGGGGGGGCCCGAGCGGCCACGCTTTGTTTCTGTTGCGCTCGATGCGCTGCGGAGGAGGACGTACTCGGCTGGGGCTGCCCCCGCCCGGCAGCCCCTGGGGGATATGATTTGCGGGGGAGAAATTTTGAGAACGCCGCCGCCTGCTTCCTGGCCTCCTGGTAACGGTCGACGACTGTTGTTACAGCGTAACCAAAGAGGCCAGTAGGCGAGACGGGCGAATCCATCAGAAACTTCTTATCCCTTTCTTTTATATCTGATAGGTTTAACCATAAATGTCTCTCCGTGGCCACCAGGGCTGCCATAGAGCGGCCGATGGATCTGGCCGTCTCCCCGGTGGCACGAAGAGACAAATCTGCCGCCCGTCTAATTTCGGCGATCGTTTCTCTCCCCACTTCCTCAGTTTCTTCATTTATAACCCCCAATAAATCTGCCTGATATGCTTGCAGGACGGCCACCGTATGTAAACAGGCGGCCGCCTGCCCGGCTGCCGAGTACGCCCAGCCCACCAGCGCTGATGTTGTTCTTACGGGCTTGGTGGGCAGCTGCGGGGCTTGCAGCGACGATGCTGACTCGGGGGAGAGATAGCTCGCGAGCGTCTCTTCCACCCGCGGCATCGCCGCATAACCATGAGCCTTCAACCCGTTTATATTTGAATATTCAGATGTTGACGGGTTGAAAACTCTGGCTGACGCTGGTTTAGCCCAGGACCTCGACACCTCGGTGTGGAGGTCCGGGAAAAATGGCAAGCCCCGCTTAGGAGGTTGTGTATATGAGGGCAGAAATCTTTCATCTAGCCTGCTTGTGTGCTTTTGTGACTCGTAACGCTTGGCCGGCCAGTCTAAACTTAATCTGGCAACGGCGCGAGTGACAACCTCCATTAGCTCCTCCTGTGCGTGTGTGTGTAATGGTGGAAGTAGTTCGTCAGTTTCATTTACGCTTACAACATCCAGTTCCTCGGAACTGGAGTGCTGCAGCTGATCTTGTGCCTCAGCGCGAGCGGAAGAAACCGCAGAGCGTGCTTTCAACTCGCGAGCTGAGGCTTGAGATCCAGCGGGTAAGGGCAGAGATAGGGGATCACCCGTCTCTAACCCCGCCACCAGATCTAACTGCGATCCCCAAGACGTGAGCATTTGCTGTGCCTCGGCAGCAGCGGGACCCGAGCCCTGAGGACGGCGAGCCAAAGCACTCTCCTCAAAGAGTGCCCGGCGTGATCTTAATGTACGCATTGGGAGACTCTCGCAATGCTCGCAGCCAACCCCCTCGAGAGCTGACTGGGCATGCTCGAGCCCCAAACACATAACGCACAGGTCGTGTGTATCTCCACCTGTGATGTAACGAGGGCAGGGAGGAACACAACGCCTGAACTGACTAGACATTCTCTTTTCTCTTTTGACACACACACAATAAATGGACATACAATATCACACAGAGCGCTTGTGAAGACACAGAAGCTAGTGACTGTTTGGTCCGGGCATGCTTTATAGCTTCCTGGTCGATGACGTCACCCGCCCGTGACGTATCGTCCCGCTATTGGACTGATTACACAAGTGCTTCATGACATGGCACGCAGAGGCGTCCCCTAGCGTTTCGACGCAGCTCGAAGTTCCCTCGAGATAGGGAAGCATACTTAAAGGGGGGGGGGGGGTGAAACACTCAGTTTCAGTCAGTGTCATGTCAATCTTGAGTACCTATAGAGTAGCATTGCATCCTGCATATCTCCGAAAAGTCTTTATTTTTTTTATAATTATATAAGAAAGATGCGCTGTTCCGAGTCTTTCCGAAAAAAGCAGAGCGGGTGGGGGCGTGTCGTGTGAGCGGAGCTAAATAATGATGTGTGTTTGCTGCTGCTATTGTGTTGAGTCGAGTGCGTCGTAAAGCTGTGTCATCCCTAACAGCGGGAAAAAAACTTTATTCAAAATAAAAATATGGCTTTTAATCAGATACAGCCATACATCTATGATCCGGAATCAGACCCAGAGGCTGCAGTTGAACAGGAGCAGCAGCAAGAACGACTAGAGCAGGACGTCTCTATGTGGTACAAGTTATACACTAACTATATAATATGCTTAGCGGCAAAAACACAGACATTTGAAGCAGTCTCACTCACCGCCTGCGGTTCTAACGTTGGGACTGCTCCATCATTCAGCATTAGGCGATCGGGAAAATCCGGCGTCGAGTTGGGCCTTGTTTATGAAACAGTCGGCACCGAAATGCAGCGAACAGATATAAACATTCGCGCAACTCAGTTGCTGATCCGGAAAAGCAAATTACATTCACTGTTGCCTTAACTCGGGGTTTTTGGGGAATCTGTGCAGGACTGTCTTGGTCTGGCAACCAAAAACGCACTTTTTTGGTGACATTGTTATGTGCACATCACCTGTCCAGCATCCTACAAGCCAGCGCTTTGATGGGCGTAGCCTGTTACTTTCGCTCTCTCCCTCTCTCTCTCTCTAACGCGCTTCCGGTAGAATTGTCCGTAAGGCCCATACAAGGAAATTCCGCCCCCATTAACGTCAAAGGGGACGCATGATCTCAAAAAACTTGCCGAAACTTATGACTAACCGGAAGTAGTATTTTTGACAAAGAAATACTCCCATCAAACGTCCACCTTAACTTTTGAAACTTTGTCTATGTTTAGTATGGGATTCCAAGTCTTTAACAGTGTAAAAAGATCAGTATGCATGAAACAGCATTTCACCCCCCCTTTAAGTAGAAGTACTGTTACTTGTAATTGTAATGTAATTTAAGTAGAATAAAAGTACCTGTCCTAAATACTACTCAAAGTAGGAGTAAAAAGTAGCCGTAAGCCGTGTTAAAAGTACTCAAGAGTAGTGAGTCCACCTTATACCCTGCAAATTAAAAATGTACCTTACTCTTTTATGGATGATTCTCAGTAAGAACAAAACACATGATTATCACCAAAAAATATTTCAATATTTCTTTAAATATTTATTTTTTATTTTTGACTGTTAGCACAAAAAAAAAACAAAAAAAAAACATGCCATGAAGCCATGTAGGCCTAATATTTGAGAAAACAACCAATAATCTGTTAACATTTATGACAACCATTCTGTAGAAGTTTTCTTTCAGTTAATTAAAAAAGGTTGCAAAGCATTGCACATGAACAATTTTACGTTAAAAACATGTATAAAAAATCTTTCTTTTCAAAGAAAAGTTATTTCTTTTCAAGACGCATTCGTTGTAGGCTACTGCTTTAATTTCAATGGACGTTTTCTCTGTAACAAGAATAGACATCAGAATCGAGTAACTCAGTTTTCACCACTGATTATTTTTGCTTGGAATTAAAAAAATAAACCTGATTTAAATATATATAGGCCTACATGGCCTGCAATTTTAAATCGCCACGTGAGAACACATTACATTAAAATATGCACTTCAATATGTTGACAGAAAGCAGGTTTAATGCGTTTACATGTTAAACAAAATCGACGTAAGGGATAAAGATCTAACAGTGACGATCGGTTACTGCCTAATGCACTTTGAAGCTTGGCAAATAATCTAGCTAAATGAAGAGTTTCCAGCGGATGGCACCGCGAGCTTGTGCAGCGCTAACAGAATACAGACCATTTATGCATGTATTGGAAAATGTAATATTCTGCGGTCCATTTGTAGTAATTGTTTAAGGCGATTTGACAATTTCAGTCATCATACAGTAGCCAGCACTTACCCCCTTTCATAAAGAGTGCGCGCCTCTCACTCTAGGCTGGTTGCTATGGTTGATTTGACTAGAGTCACACGCGTGACGCATGGTGACACAGGACTGATTAATCGTATTAGCCAATCATGTTGACAGGAAAAATAAATAAACATAATGTAGCGATGGCAGGTTTAGAGAAAATAGCGAAGTACCGATAAATCACTTAAAATTTACTCAAGTAAAAGTACACTGTTTTTAAACTACTTAAATAAGTAAAATTCCTGAGAAAAAATACTCAATTACAGTAACGAGAGTATTTGTAATTCGGTACTGAACACTACTGGTAACATGGATTCCAAGAAGAAGCTATTTTAAATGGTAGGCTTTGTGAGAGAATGAGTAAATTTGGTAGTTTCCTTATAGCTACACAATGTGTACAGTATATAATATGAATAAAGCATGTTGTAGGTTTTTATAGTCTTTATGATGCACTCAATGTAAAAAGAAAGGATATAGAGGCTAGATTGAGAGTCTGAGGGAGATGGCATTTTTTTTTAAATGATTTAATAAACAATGTTTTTCTTGGAACATTTTTACCTAAACACTTTAACTCAACAGAGTACCCATCTGGTTAAAACAATTGAAGAAGTAAAAATCAGGTAAGATTATTGCTGAACGATTAATTGCATTGATATAATGATTAATTAATTAATATCGTGATGATAAAACACGAGCAGTCTGCTGAAGAAGCATCAGCTTGGCGTGTTACGCCTACAGACCTGGCCTAAAGGAAATAGCAATTTATGTTTAATCAATCTAATATCGTGTTTTAATCAATCTAATATTATGTAATAACAATGGGGTGGGAGAAATATTCCCTCTCTGATTCTGTATAAATTCTGAGCTTAGATTTAAATAGAGTGATAGTCCAAGGAAGTGGCAACCCTCTTGTGAAGCCCTCCTTATGTGAAGACCGACGAGTGTAAAGACATCAACTCTTCCCTGTGCAACTCCTCCCGAGCAAGGACTCCCACAAGGCACTTGAGTATTGTTTTCCTTTTTCTTTTTCATTATTTGTGTTCAGCGTTTCTATCTGGCCATTTCTCTGACCTGTATTCACCATGTGCTTTCAAAACTCTACTATTACTACCAACACTCGTAAATCACGCTATGTGCGCGTGAGACGCCGCAATCCTAATATTCTGCGTAGTCTACCTAGGTCCTATGCTACTTTACTCTCTATTTCAATTGGTCTCTGGAATTGCCATTCTGCTGTAAACAAAGCAGACTTTATTTAATCTATTGCGACTCATTCACAAATCTACAAATTATTGGAAATTTGATCCATTACCATCTCTATCTGACAGTTCCTTTGAATCACACTCAATCACTATTACTCACCCTGTTAAAATCCATGTTGTAGTGGTCTATCGTCCTCCAAGTCACTTGGGTAACTTCTTGGAGGAGTTGGATGTGTTACTTTCTAACTTCTCTGAGGATGGAACTCCTCTGGTTCTGCTCGGTGACTTCAACATCCATCTTGATAAACACCTAGCCACAGACTTCACCACTCGAATGACCTCAAGTTAGTATCTACTACGGCTACTCACAAATCAAGTAACCAATTAGACCTTGTCTACACACGCTACTGCTCCAAGGACAACACTTTAGTTTTTCCACTGCACACCTCAGACCACTTTCTCATCACTCTTAACCTCATACGGACTCCTGACACAACACACACTCCTATGCAGATTAGCTTTTGGCAAAATCTACGCTCACTCTCTCCCTCTCGTCTATCCACTATGGTTTCATCTTCACTTCCTCCTCCTGCTAAGTTCTCAGTGCTAGACACTAACAGTGCTACTGACACTCTTTGCTCCACTCTAACATCTTGCTTAGACAGTTTTTGCCCCCTTTCATCCAGACCAGCTCTCCCCACCCCATCTGCCCCGTGGCTGTCTGATGTTCTCCGTGAACATCGCACTGGACTCGGCGGCAGAAAGAAAATGTCGGAAATCTAAAAACTCTTTTGACCTTACCTTGTATTAGTCTCTTCTCTCTTCTTTCTCTGCAAATGTCCCCACAGCTAAAACAACATACTACCATAGCAAAATCAACAACTGCCCAGACTCTCGCACACTCTTTAAAACATTCTCCTCTCTTCTTTGTCCTCCTTCTCCCCCTCCTTCATCAACACTTACAGCTGATGACTTTGCATCTTTTTTCGCAAACAAATCCTCCTTCATCAGCAGCCAGTTCTCCTCACCACAATCTGACACGCACATCACAACAACTAACACACACATGCTCCTATCCTTCTCTTTGCTCACAGAGGCAGAAATCTCTAAACTCATCCTTTCCAATCACTCTACTACCTGTCCGCTTGATCATATACCCACTCACCTCCTTCAGGCCATTCCTCAGTTACTCCTGCACTCATATTGTCAACCCTTCTCTTCACACAGGGACCTTTCCCACAACATTTAAGCAGGCTCGGGTAACCCCACTGCTTAAGAAACCCTCTGAATCCAGCACTTTTAGAAAACTACAGACCGGTATCTCTTCTGCCCTTCATTGCAAAAGCACTTGAGTGAGTTGTGTTTTTCCAACTCTCTTATGTTTTTTTTATTTTTATTTAAAGGGTTAGTTCACCCAAAAATAAAAATTATTTCATTAATTACTCACCCTCATGTCGTTTGACACCCATAAGACCTTTGTTCATCTTCAGAACACAAATGAAGATATTTATGTTTAAAGCTGATGGCTGAGAAAGGCTTCAAAAAGGCCTCCATTGGCATTCAGTACATTTCCACTGACTCACTCACAAGACCCATAAAAGGCACTAAAGACTTCGTTACAAAGTCCATCTCACTACAGTGGCTGTACAATAATTGTACCAAGCGGCGAGAACAGTTTTTGTGCGCTAAAAAAAATCTAAATAATGACTATATCTGCCAAGATATTATCTTCCGTGTAGGTCTTGGACGTGAACTCACGCGATAGCGGCGCTCCTCCTCTTCCGAGTCATGTATTCGCTATGATTCGAATGGCGGAGCTGAGTCATATTCTCGCGCATGCGTCGAGTTCACGTCAATAATTTGGTGGATTATATCGTTATTTTGATTTTTGTGCGCACAATAACTATTTTTGTCGCATTGTAAAATTATTGTTCAGCCACTGTAGTGAGATGGACTTTGTAAGGAAGTCTTTAGTGCCTTTTTTGGGTCTTGTGAGTGGGTTAGTGGAAATGTACTGAATGCCAATGGAGGCCTTTTTGAAGCCTTTCTCAGCCATCACCTTTCAACAAAAATATCTTCATTTGTGTTCTGAAGATGAATGAAGGTGTTACGGGTGTCCAATGACATGAGGGTGAGTAATTAATTAAATAATTTTCATTTTTGGGTGAACTTACCCTTTAACAGAATAACCTCCTGGATATCAACCAATCCAGCTTCAAAAGCGGTCACTCAACCGAGACTGCCCTACTCTTGGTCACTAAAGTTCTGAGCAGGGCCAGCTCTAGCTCTTTGGTTGCTCTAGGCGAGAGGGAGTTTTGCGGCCCAAACCCAACCCACTCACTTTTATCATCTCTAATTCAGCACATGTCTGTTTACCTAGGCCTACCCCTAACCGAGAAGCACTTATTATTAAACACGTTAGACGCTTTATTTCCACTTTTCTAATATTTTCTCACTTTTTATTGAAAATAAATTATTTTCCGATCTGATATGTGATGGGAAAAGGGAATAGAGCGAGTGTGGAAAAAGGCGGATTCGAACCTCTGATCGATTTGCGTCAAAACTTGATGACATGCGTCTTACCCCTACACTACAGCCACTGTAGAGAATTTGGTGATTTCCATAATTTTGTCTGGCTGAATCAATCTTTAAGTAAACCACAGCATATTTGTGTTCAATGTAAATAATATGGCATCTATCGTTACTCCAGTAATAAAAATAAATAAATAAAAATAAACTGAGAAGCCCTACTTTTTATTTGCTTCCGACGATGTAGAGAGCATTTGTACTTTTCATAACTAACATGCAAACGTTATCCATATTTATAATGATATTTAAATGACATCCACGTAGGTTATTGTAGATTATTGTCAGTGAAGTTATGTTTGCAATACGTAGTAATATGTCAAAAACTAGCAAGTGATAGCTTGATGACAATATTAATAATAATAATCAAATTAATATTAGTTGATATTGATAATACGAATCAAATTTATTTAGTTTGACAACTTGGCTGAGATAAGAAGACTAACCTCTATACTGGGCTTTCTTTTAATTTTCTTCCTCTTTTTCCGTCCCTGTACATCCGCGGGTTCAGACGCCTCATTTTTGATGAACGCGCAAGATGAGCACTTGCCTGACCTAACGCCTGAACCAATAATCAATAATCACCATCAATTCAATCTAATAATCAGGTTGATAAGTAATTAAACGTGTGGCTGAGGGGGCGCCCTATGATGATTTTGTTTAATAAACATTATGTTGTATTTCGGCTTGTTCCGATTCTATGCTTAAAGGGTCATGAAACCCCCCTGCTGCAGCGGTGTTTTTTCACACCTTCGATTTGAAAAAGCTTGTTAAAAGGGGAGTGGTCGACTGTGAAAAGGTGGGATGGTATTGTGTGGAAAGAGGGAAAGTTTGCATAAATAGGGGAGTGTCAGTAGGTGCATTAAGATAGCGATACCAATAGCAGCAGTTACAGCGGTTCTGAGACATGTTATTGGTTCACGTTGGCATTGTTTACCACAGTTAGATTAAATGAGTAATGAGTACAGCGAATGAGAGAGCTATGAGTGGCGTGCAGCAGAGATCGCTAATCATGCAGCTCTTCAAACCAGCATAATTCAGTGAGAAATGAAAATAAATGTTATTCTGCATGACGAAATATTTTGCAAACGTGATAAAACTATATTTGTCCAAATATGCTTGCTGTTTGGCAAGATGAACAACGCGCCGACGTGATAAGAGAACGTGAACCACCCAACATGCGATGTGATAGAGATGTGTAATTCTAGATCGGGGTAAAAGCGAAGGGGTTTGAGGCTAGTCTCGACCGCGCATCTGAAGCAGAGCGACGCGCACTGGGTTGCCGTGACGATCCGCGCTGTCTATCACTCGGCAGCTAAATCTATATTTGTCCAAATATGCAGCACACTGTTTCACTAAGAGCCCGAACACATGCGGTTACGTGCATGGCTGTGACGACAAATAAAACGAGAGGACGTGGCTTTTGTTCATTAGTCTACAGATTACAGATTGGTTATTTTGCACTCCTGACATAGATAGTCAACGCTTGCAGGTTCGGCGTGCGATTCCTCAGGTGAATTTTACTTTACCGAGCCTTTGTAGCAAAGGCTTCCACAGACGGCGCCGGTTACAGCTCGCTTGGCACCCTTTACGTTACTTCGTATCAGCACAACGCCTAGCTTTCCTCCGTGACTTTTCCGCACGCTGCTTCCAAATCTTCCCCACCATATCTCTACAATACTGATGGAAGACGAGCCTGACAGAAGTGACTGTCTCATGCATATTAACTAAATTATCTTGTATGCATACTACAGCGCAGGGATTGGACTGAATGAGCTTTATGTCATGAATATATATCGAGAATCGCTCGGAGCGGTCGACGTCAGCATGTGCCCAGCAGCCCATACTTGGGCCGAAAAGGCCGCGCCGACGTCAGCATTTGTGACGTTGCTCCGACTAAGCTTTTCAAACCGGAAGACAGAAATCGCTTTGAAAAATGCAAAAATAACTATTTTCACAAATGAATACCATTAATGAGTACCCTTAGTGTTTTCAATGATGTGCAGCCTATACATATCTGTTTACATCTCAAAAAAAGTGTTTTGGGGTTTCATGACCCTTTAATGGGAAGTAATGGGCGGCACTAGAGCGCACTCACGCCCCTAACACAATTGTCGCCCTAGGCAACCGCCTAGCTCGCCTATTGCAATCGGCTGCTTTTGACACCGTTAACCACCAGATCCTCCTGTCAACTCTTAAGAAGATGGACATCTCAGGAACTGCTCTCCAGTGGTTCAGGTCTTATCTCTCAGGTAGGTCCTACAGGTGTCATGGAGAGGTGAGGTGTCTAAGTCACATCATCTACTGGAGTTCCCCAGGGCTCAGTGCTTGGACCACTTCTCTTCTCCATCTACATGTCCTCATTAGGTTCTGTCATTTAGAAACATGGCTTCTCATATCACTGCTAAGCTGATGAAACTTAACTCTACTTCTCATTTCAACCAGATGGTGTTCATATCGCTGCCTGCCTGACAGACATTTCTGGCTGGCTGGATGTAGGAGCATCACCTTCAACTCAATCTGGCAAAGACAGAACTTGTGGTCTCAAACAACCCAGCACTTCATCAAAACTTCTTCATTCAGCTTGGTTCATCAACCATAGCTTTGTCCAGGACAGCCAGGAACCTTGTTGTTGTGATTGATGACCATTTAAACTTCACTAACCACATTACTGAAACAGCCTGGTCCTGCAGATTTGCCTTATACAACATTAAGAAGATTAGACCCTTCCTATCAGAACACATCTCCTGGTCCACGCTCTTGTTCTCTCCAGACTGAACTATTGTAATGCTCTTCTAGCTGGGCTTCCAACATGCTCTATCAAACCCTTGCAACTGATCCAGAATGCAGCGGCGAGAGTAGTCTTTAACGAACCGAAGACAGTGTGCGTTATGCCTCTCTTCATCAGACTGCACTGGCTGTCAATAGCCGCTCGCATCAAATTCAAGGCACTGGTGCTCGCCTGCAAAGCAACCACTGGCTCTGCACCAATATACTTAAACTTACTTGTTCAGACTTACACACCCTCCAGAAGCTTGCATTCTGCAAGTGAACGATGCCTCATGGTGCCATCCCAAAGAGGCATGAAATGACTCTCACAGACCTTTTTCTGGATCGTTCCCACCTGGTGGAATGACCTGCCAATCTCAATTCGAGCAGCCAAGTCTGTAGCCATTTTCAAAAAATATCTTAAGACACATCTTTTCCAACTGCATCTGATCAATAAAAGCTAGCACTTAACTATCCAATTCAATTTTGTTTATTTGTTTGTTTGTTAATATAATAATAATTTTTAAAAAAAGTACTGTGCTCAATTAACGGAGACTTCTTGCAGGACTTGCTGTTGCCCTTGTTTGTTTAGTTGCTTCTATTGCTCTCCTCTTTTGTAAGTCGCTTTGGATGAAAAGCGTCTGCTAAATGATTAAATGTAAATAAATGTAAATTTTGACTGCAGGTGCACAATGGCGCTGCGTGTTTTAGAAACATCCGTATTCTGCTTGCTTCCATTTCCTCTCTCACACACACACACACACACACACACACACACACACACACACACACACACACACACACACACACACACACACACACACACACACACACACACACACACACACACACGCACCACTTGAACCATAAAATAATATTTAATAATTACTTTGCTTAATCTTATCCTAATTACTTTGCTTAATCGTGAGAGTGGGCCGGTGGAGTGATAATGAGCGGCAGCTGATCGCCACACCGGTCTCGGCTCACGGCAGTGACGGGAGTATAATTGGAGGAGCGTGGAAGGACTAGGCCTGGACTTTATGTTATGGTTTGTTTATGTTTTATTATGTGTGTGCGGGCAGTCACCCTTGAGGGGCTTCCCGCGTTACTTTCGTTTTGTTTATTATTTATTATAAAGTTGTTGAACGTTCGCCGGTTCCCGCCTCCTTCCTTCCGATCTACAAACCCCGATACAAGCATATTTGCCCCGTTCATGCTCCGATTCCGGGAACATCTGAAGATAGCAAAGCTGCGCGCATAGGATTGTGGGTGATTTGAGAACGCGAAGAGCGCGAAGGCTACTCATATGCATCCTTTCCTGTATATGACATATTTTTCGAACGAAGGACTCAGTCCACTTTGATCTATCTTTATGTAAGCAGTATAAATGCTCTTATGAAGTCTTTATATACAGGTTTTTTTTTTTTTACAATTGCTTAAGCAAAATTTTAAATCAAGGCTCCTGTTGTCAAAACACTACAGACAATACACATATCCACACACACGTAGCAGAACACCTCATTTCTTTTGCAAAATGAAACACTTCATTCAAAACTTTACAATCATTTAACAAAACAAAATTTTGATACTGTATGGCAGACATGGTTTATACAATCGGATTCTGTTTGATTAATTTAGCTGTTCTCAATCTTAAACACTTTTGTTCTACTTTTCTAATGATATAGTCTGGGTTTGATTTTTTTTTCCCACACTGTAAAAAAAGAAATTCAGGTCTCCAATTGAAAATTTTCTAGTGACTGGTCACATCAATTTTTTTTAAAAGTTGGCCAAATTTAATTTCTGTGAATTAAATTGTATTATATCACAGAAATTCACAGAAATTTCGCCAACTGAAAATTTAGATGTAAGTACATATAGGTCTACTGTACAATGATGAAAATATTTGTTTCTCTCCACAGTGTAAATATATCAAAGCATTTCCAAAAGTTGTATTTTGTACTAAAAACAGAACATATTCTAAATACAATATAGTATATGAACAAAATAATTTTTAGAGACAAAAAGAAAGCACAAAAATCTAAACATCTGCATCTGGTCATAGCACTTCATCCACATCACAGGCAATGCCCACTCTCACAAAACAGTAAGAGAAGAATCGTCTTGAATAGTGACTCCATCCTTGCACAGACCCTGCATTAGTTAGGTTACAGGCCGCCTACATATTGTTTGGTTTTTTTTCAATAGCTTAGGCACAGTTTTTAAACCAGGACCCGGTTTGTTAAAACACTACACACAATTATCACAACCCTACACCAAAGTAACAACTCTCATATAATTAGCAAAATTTAACACTTTTGTCAAAACTATACACAACTTTATAAAAACAATATATTGTTACCATACGAAACAAACTCATTATTTTTTATTTTTTTTGAAGCAGGTACACACTGCTGCTAACCTAAAACCTTTTTAGCAAGTCTAATTCTCAGTGATTAGAGTACTGTAAATGAAGTACACAGAGAAAGTGCAACTATACAATAGTCACCAAACACTACACAAGATCAATGCTGCAGACTGAGGAAAATATCATTGACTTCTCTGCATATACGCAAATCAGTCAACATGGAAAATCAGAACAAAACATGTCCCAGTTGTCATGCTACTACAGTACTGTTACACTGTTAGCTCAGCAAAGAGCAGACAAACATAAAATACTGTATCCAGTACAGGGGCCCATTCTTTGTACCTTGCTTAATACATCCGAGATGATTTGACAGATATCAGATCTTTTAATCCTGATATCTTATCTCTGGCTAATTTGGTTCTTTAAACTAATTTGCGGATTGGATTAAAATATCTGGATTAAGTTACCTGAGATCACTGCTCGTGCCTGTGTTCCCTGAAGAGGGCAGATGCATTGATACTCGAAACCACGATCAGCAATGCAGCGATTGGCTGGCGTCAAGACAACGTAATGACACCATATAATTAAAAAAGCCCTCTGGCAAAAAACTTGTCAAAGAAAAAAACGAATTTCTGGACCTTTACAAGGAAACAGACAAACGACCAAACCAACATAAAAGTTAGATAAATTAAATGTGCACTGTTTTAAAGAACATGATTCCCAATTATTTATATTCACAATTTTATAATAATTGTACACACTTTACATTTTTATTTTAATGTTGTAATAATTTTTTTAATTCAATTTTAAGCAGATTTGTTATGTGACAATATTAATTAAAGGTCCCATTCTTTTAAGAATAATCTTTCTGCGAATCCGGCATTAAACTGATTGAGATTGAGGAAGCAGGCCTCAGCAAAATGTGCTGCAATTGTGATTATAATTTTCCGGAAACCGAGTTAACCATAAACTGTAGCCATTGATCTCTACGTACAGCGTGAGCCAAAATGAAAATAACAGCGTTTCAATGGCATGGTGACAAACACACTCTACAAAAACAACGCTTCCAATTCTCGACCTGCAAGAGCAAAAGGACAACGCCCCCGAATTTGCGTGTTCTTGTGGGCGGAGGGTTCGTAAACAAAGGTTTTAGTTGCGTCATTAAAGCAGGAAGTGCAGGAGTGTAGTTCAAACCGGGCGTTCGCTGTAGGCTTTGAAAGGGAACTTCTGTTAAATAAAATATCTCGCTTGGCATTGAACTTTGAGCTTTATAATTTTACAGGTATTATTTATGCTCTAACAGCAACATTACACACTAACTAAAGTTTGAAAGATGGAATCGCAAAGAATGGGACCTTTAAAGTTTCTTAACAGTCAAGATCAAATTATCTGCATCTCTTGAGCTGCATCAAGCCACTCCACTATTATCCGCCAAAGATTAACTGCACGACAAAGATTAACTGCACAATGTGTGTAAACCTCCAATACTAGAGGTGAAGCATTGATTGACTGATAGACAACTACTGTGTAAGTGTTTGTAACTTTTCTCATTTTGATTGTTTGTTCATTTGTTGTTGGATAAGTGTGTCTGTGTAGTGCAGTGGTGTGTATTAGTAGTTTTGGTGTATTCTTGCGGTGTGTGTGGGAGTTAGCATTTGTTGAGTTAGCATTTGTTTGGTCATTGCCACGTTAGGAGTGAGTTTGTTGGGGGCGTGGCCAGCGAGGTATTAAAAGCCTCACGTGTTTGTTAGCAGTTGGCTAGAGGTGAAGCCTTGATTGAAGCGGCAGTGTGAAGCCCTCCTTGTGTGAAGACCAACGAGTGTAAAGACTTCAACTCTTCCCTGTGCAAGACCAATGAGTGTAAAGACTTCAACTCTTCCCAGCGCAAGACCAACGAGTGTAAAGACTTCAACTCTTCCCAGCGCAACTCCGCCCGAGCAAGGACCCCGGCAAGGCACTTGAGTATCATCTTCCTTTTCATTATTTGTGTTCGGTTCTTTTCTAATTCCTATCTGGCCTTTTCTCTGATCTGTATTCACAATGTGCTTTCAAATCTCAACTATTACTACTAGCACCCGTAAATCACGCTCTGTAAGCACGAGACGCCGCAATCCTAATAATTTGCGCTCTATCCTAACATCCTCTGCTACTTTACTCTCTATTCCCATTGGTCTCTGGAATTGCCAGTCTGCTGTAAACAAAGCAGACTTTATTTCATCTATTGGGACTCATTCTCAGCTCAGCCTCATGGCCCTAACTGAGACCTGGATCAAACCAGTGGACACTGCCACTCCTGCAGCCCTCTCAACCAATTTAACTTTTTCACACACTCCTCTGCCTATTGGGAGGGGTGGGGGTACTGGTTTGCTTATCTCAAATGATTGGAAATTTGATCCATTACCATCTCTACCGGCCAGTTCATTTGAATCGCACTCAATCACAATTACTCACCCTGTTAAAATCCATCGACTCGTTAAAAATCTATCGACCTCCAGGTCACCTCGGTAACTTTGTGGAGGAGTTGGATGTGTTACTTTCTAGCTTCCCTGAGGATGGCACTCCACTGATTCTGCTTGGTGACTTCAACATCCATCTTGATAAACACCTAGCCGCAGACTTCAGCACTCTACTGACTTCATTTGACCTTAAGTTAGTATCTACTACGGCTACTCACAGATCAGGTAACCAATTAGACCTCGTCTATACACGCAACTGCTGCACGGACAACACTTTAGTTACTCCATTACACACCTCAGACCACTTTCTCATCACTCTTAACCTCATACTGACTCCTGATACAACACGTACCCCTACACAGATTACCTTTCGGCGTAATCTACGCTCACTCTCTCCCTCTCGCCTATCCACTATGGTTTCATCTTCACTCCCTCCACCTGCTCAGTTCTCAGCACTGGACACTAACAGTGCTACTGACACTCTTTGCTCCACTCTTACATCCTCCTTAGACAGTTTTTGCCCCCTTTCATCCAGACCTGCCCGCCCCACCCCATCTGCCCCCTGGCTGTCTGATGTTCTCCGCGAACATCGCTCTGGACTCAGGGCGGCAGAGAGGAAATGGCGGAAATCTAAAAACTATACTGACCTTACCTTGTATCAGTCTCTTCTCTCTTCTTTCTCTACAAATGTCTCCACTGCTAAAACAACATACTACCACAACAAAATCAACAATTGCTCTGACTCTCGCAAACTCTTTAAAACATTCTCCTCTCTACTTTGTCCTCCTCCTCCCCCTCCTTCATCAACTCTTACAGCTGATGACTTTGCATCATTTTTCACAAACAAAACATCTCTCATCAGCAAACAGTTCTCCTCATCACAAACTGACACGCACATCTCAACAACTAACACGAACACGCTTCCATCCTTCTCTCCGCTCTCCGAGGCAGATATTTCTAAACTCATCCTTTCCAATCACCCTACTACCTGTCCACTTGATCCTATACCCACTCACCTCCTTCAGGCTATTTCTTCTTCAATCACTCCTGCACTCACTCACATTGTCAACACTTCTCTTCACACAGGAACCTTTCCCACAGCATTTAAGCAGGCTCGGGTAACCCCACTGCTTAAGAAACCCTCTTTGAATCCAGCACTTTTAGAAAACTACCAACCGGTATCCCTTCTGCCTTTCATTGCAAAGACCCTTGAGCGAGTTGTGTTCAATCAACTCTCTATGTTTCTTGAACGGAACAACCTCCTAGACAACAACCAATCCGGCTTCAAAAGCGGCCATTCGACTGAGACTGCCTTGCTCTCGGTAACTGAGGCACTGAGACTGGCAAAAGCAGCTTCCAAATCCTCAGTGCTCATTCTGCTGGATCTGTCTGCTGCTTTTGACACAGTTAACCACCAGATCCTCCTGTCAACACTTAAGAAGACGGGGATCTCAGGAACTGCTCTCCAGTGGTTCAGGTCTTACCTCTCTGGTAGGTCCTACAGGGTGTCATGGAGAGGTGTAGTGTCTAAGTCACATCATCTAGCTAATGGGGTTCCCCAGGGCTCAGTCCTTGGACCACTTCTCTTCTCCATCTACATGTCGTCATTAGGTTCTGTCATTCAGAAACACGGCTTCTCATATCACTGCTATGCTGATGACACTCAACTCTACTTCTCATTTCAACCAGATGATCCTACAGTCAGTGTTCGTATCGCTGCCTGTCTGACAGACATTTCTGACTGGATGAAAGAGCATCATCTTAAACTAAATCTTGCAAAGAAAGAATTACTTGTTTTCTCCACCAACCCAGCACTTCATCAAAATTTCTCCATTCAGCTTGGTTCATCGACCATAACTCCATCAAGGACAGCCAGGAACCTTGGAGTTGTGATTGATGACCAGTTAAACTTCACTGACCACATTACTGCAACAGCCCGGTCCTGCAGATTTGCTTTATACAACATTAGAAAGATTAGACCCTTCCTATCAGAACAGGCTGCACAACTCCTGGTTCAAGCTCTTGTTCTCACCAGACTGGACAATTGTAATGCTCTTCTGGCTGGGCTTCCAGCATGCACTATCAAACCCTTGCAGCTGATCCAGAATGTAGCGGCGAGAGTGGTCTTTAATGAGCCGAAGAGAGCGCATGTTACGCCTCTCTTCATCAAACTGCACTGGTTGCCAATGGCTGCTCGCATCAAATTCAAGGCACTAGTTATCGCCTACAAAACAACCACTGGCTCTGCACCAATATACCTAAACTCACTTGTTCAGACTTACACACCCTCCAGAAGCTTGCGTTCTGCGAGTGAGCGGCGCCTCATGGTTCCATCCCAAAGAGGCATGAAATCGCTCTCGCGGACATTTTCCAGGACCGTTCCCACCTGGAGAAATGACCTGCCGATCTCAATTCGTGCTGCCGAGTCTGTAGCTATTTTTAAAAAACATCTTAAGACACATCTTTTCCAATTGCACTTGACCAATACAGAATAGCACTTACTGATCACCACAGCAACGACCAAAAAGCGCACACTCCTGGATCATATCTACGTCTCTCATCCGGATTTGTGCCTTCAGGCGGGTATGTTACATAGTTATCATAACTATCAAAATACAGTGTTCTGTATTTTGCGTACGTGAGTTTTTGTTGTAGATGGCTATTGCTGCGTGTTTAGCTAGAATGCCATACAAAACCAACCCATTGGGCCACTGAATCTGCATTAATGACAACAGCTGGGGCAACAGCCTTAGTCCTAATGGGTTGTTATCATAGCTATCAAAATCCAGTGTTTTGTATTTTGCGTACGTGAGTTTTTGTTGTAGAAAAAAAAAAAATGGTGTACTGTGCTAATTAATTGAGATTTCTTACAGCTCTTACAGGTTGTTGGCCTTGTCTGTTTTGTTGCTTCTATTGCTCTCCCCTTTTTGTAAGTCGCTTTGGATAAAAGCGTCTGCTAAATGATTAAATGTAAATGTAAATGCAATACATCTATAAAGTAATCATTCCATCACAATTCACAAATAAATCTCTCAATCAAGTGACTGTGTCTATAGTATTATACACAAATTTTACACAACATTAAAATATTATTTTCAAATAAACTTTTATATTTATTATTATTTTAAATGATTATTGCCCCTGGTTCAGTAATGAACTCTTGTAATAAAGTAGCAGTGGCTGGGACAGATTTTAAGTATCACCTCAAGATGCAATCTAATCCTGTGTACATAAAATAAGCCTGATCCAGAGCAGGTTTAAGCTAACGGACCTGTTGCTATGACAGCAAGTCCAGGATGAGCTTCGAAGAACCAAACAATCCGATATCAAGCCAAATCGTCAACAATCAAATCCAGCTAACTGAGTTAGCCACGTACGAAGAACAGGCCCCTGGATTTGATTGTTGAGCTCTGCATCCATTTGGTCTTCTGCTATGACAATGTTGTGTAGTCAGTCTAAAAATGAGTACAGGGGCCATGTTGTAAGGACAATTAGCTAAACACTATTTTTGAAACCTTGCATAATTTTCTGAAAACATTAAAGCGGTCATATAATGACATTTTTATACAAGTTAATATGATTCTTTAGTGTCTAAATGAAAACTTTGCAATATACTATAATTAAAAATTCTCCTTATTATTGTAAGAAAACACTAATTTTACCTGATTAAAAACAGCTCTGTTTTCAACAAGCCATTTCGGTGCATACTGCTTTAAATGAAGAATGAACCGCCCCTCTGTTCCGTGGGGTGGCGCGATGAGTGTTGCCATTAACAACAGAGGCGAAAGAACTTCTACATGAGTCTCTAGGTGTTTCTCAATGTCAAGGATGCTTCCTTGGAAGGACTGATCCTTCCAAGGCACTTCCTTCAGAGGCTAGGCGAGGCTCCTCTTTAGCATTCGGAGAACACGTAAATGGAACAGGCTAGCAAGTGCACGTCATTACGTTAGTGAAAAGGTCCGTTGGCCATCAATAACGTTGTGTATTTTTTTGATATCAATACAGTAGTAATTTGTACCGGCATTTAAACGTTAAACTTTACTTATATTTAATACGATTATAACAAATGTTTGCTAAAAGCATTGTGGCAAGCAGCGAGGTGAGGGACCGTGAGAGTGGGCCGGTGGAGTGATAATGAGCGGCAGCTGATCGCCACACCGGTCTCGGCTCACGGCAGTGACGGGAGTATAATTGGAGGAGCGTGGAAGGACTAGGCCTGGACTTTATGTTATGGTTTGTTTATGTTTTATTATGTGTGTGCGGGCAGTCGCCCGTGAGGGGCTTCCCGCGTTACTTTCATTTTGTTTATTATTTATTATAAAGTTGTTGAACATTCGCCGGTTCCCGCCTCCTTCCTTCCCATCTACAAACCCCGATACAAGCATATTTGCCCCGTTCATGCTCTGATTCCGGGAACGTCTGAAGATAGCAAAGCTGCGCGCATAGGATTGTGGGTGATTTGAGAACGCGAAGGCTACTCAAATGCATCCTTTCCTGTATATGACATATTTTTCGAACGAAGGACTCAGTCCACTTTGATCTATCTTTATGTAAGTTACTGGCAAGGTAATGTTAGCGTGAATGCTAACGTTATGTGTTTACTAATGTATAAGTTAGTTCATTGACAGATTGATGTTGTTACACCTAATGCCAATAAAAACTTTTTTTCTGTTTAAGTCGGTTTGTCAGTGATGCGTAACGTTATCTATGCACTGTAATAACTGTTACATCACGATTGATTTTTAGACAGTAACAGACACCATTATAAATCATCTACATAATTAAGCTTAGCGTTAATTTACCACATCCACGTTAACTTTAAAACCAGCATACACAGTTTTGTAAACGTGGGATTATGAATTATATTAAGAACATCATACATTGAAAGCATGCTGTAATTTAAAGTTACCCTGTAAACTTTAGCTGCAGTTCATCGTGAAGCGTTTCAACTTCTTGTGGAGGGGTAGCATAAACACGAAGAGCTGGTACAGATCTTTATTCAGGAGCAGCTGAATTAAATGTTCGGATTTAGGAACCTCAGAATGACTGCTGTGTTCATTATTACACCCAAGAACAGAACACAACAATTGTCCAGCGTCTCTACTTATACAATGGCGGACTGTAACGACCATAGATATCATATAGATTTGAAACCTATATGATGTCTTTGGTAACGATGACAGCTTGAGCTCGCTCAGGGCGGGTTTGAGATGAAACGCTGCTTGTCAATCAACAGTCGTGGGAGGGGTGTCCAATCGTGTGACGTCACACATCGAACGGCTCGATTTGAGACGGGGAAAACATATAAGGAGATTTAAAAAAAAAAAAACACTTGAGGGATTTTTATCATTATAGGATGATTGTGTACAGCCTCTGCCAACACACATTTCCATACAATCAGCTTGTAAAAGTGCATGTACCATTATATGACCCCTTTAAACACAAAACCTCTTCAAGCAATATTTACAAAAGCTCTGCCTCCTCTGGCAAAATGAACCTTTCACCTCAAAACAGTTTTACCTGTATTCAAAATCAAACACTGCGCTCAAATCATAAACAAAGTGATCAAAATTATATATACTATCAAAAAAATAAAATAATAATAATAATAGAAAACACATTGTTCAAAACAGATCTTTTCTGTCATTGTCTTTTGATGAAAGGAAACATGTTCTATCATATGAGCTCAAAATTGATCAGAAATGATTACTCTGGTTTGCTCTATGCAATTTTTTTTGTTCCTCCTGCTTGTACACCTATTTTTACCAGCATGTTCTCATGAAATGAGTATATATAGCACAAATTGTATTTATCATGAGATTTATACAGCAAAATTAGTTTTTACATGCATATGATCCGTATCGTCAGTCACCCCCATCTAGTAGGTTTAGTGGTGTGGGGTGCATGCACATAACACTCTTGGGTAGGTTTAGTGTTGTGGAATGTGGATATGTGCATATAATATGCACAAATTGTATTTATTGTGCAATTTATAAGCCACATGAATATGATTTGCATTTTAACCCCATTGATTGTTGCCACTTGAGTTTACCAGTATGGATGACGTGTATTAAGAGTGCAGAATGAGAATTTGTTTAGAGTTTTGCTGAAAAGTCTAAGTGAGATTGTGTTTTATGATGTGAAATGGTTTAAGGTATTGACAACAGACTGCATAATTAGCTAAATGAGTTCAAGAAACTAAAAACTTTATTCAGCCAATGGGTTTTAGTGTTTAATTGAGAAAAACTGTAATATTTTCTTGTTTTTTGAACGGTTGTATAAAATGTATATCATACTGATATATGGAGAGAAACCACTATTTGTTTGATTTTGGTTAACTATATTAAATTATATATATATATATATATATATATATATATATATAAAAGTATGTATTATGTATATCACGCACCTACAATGCAGCACTGGTCGAATAAAAAAAAATGACAGCTCCATCCCAAACATCGCTCACATTGGCCAGGGGCCAGTGGCCAGTCCTTACTGTCAAATCCTGAATTAAGCCGGGCATACACTGTGCGATTTTCGTCCGATTTTGAGCCGAATTCTGACTCGTGCGACTCTTTTTTGGGTCGGGCCGATTTTCAGGTTTATCGTGCGTCGTTTGTCGCGAGGTGTTCGTGCTGTGTACAGGGGGAAACGAGAGGCGACAAACCTCTCACGATCGGGAATCGGATGGTCGGATGAATTTCTGGCGTGTCAGAAATTCTGCTCGCCCCTCGTGAGGTTATCGCACAGTTGAAGCAAAGCCACGAACTGACTGCCCTATTTCCCCTCACTGCGCCTGCGCGAAAGCAGAAGTTCAACCATTTCATTTTTTTAAAGCATTAAGGAAAAAACGAAAAGGGGGAGATCTTTAATTATGTAGGCAGCTATCAAATAGCAGAAATTAAGTAAACTGTTGTGCCTCCAGTTTGTGTTGTATATATCCAGTGCATATTATTCATTTAGCTAGTTGATCATTAATTTAGCTAGGCTACTTGTTTTACTTTCACATTTTATTTTTATTTTTTAATATTAATTAATATTTAACCTTCTCCATCTTGACACAATGTCATGTTGCAATGTGTTCTTTTTCTTCATGAACGCGAGTCAGTGGATATCACGCAATGCGCAGTTTAAACGCAGTCAATTATTCACTACAGAAAGTGAAAGTAAAATCTGACAAGCTTTCGGAGCATATTCTCAGACAACGAGAGATAAATGTAATTCAACATACTGATAACACATAGCCTATTGCCTTATTTTCTTTCTTATTTATTTTCTTAATATTTCTATTTTGGTCCATATTGTGAGAAAAAAAATAGAAGAGAAGTAGGCCCATTTTGTATTAAACAAGTTGTTTTTAGATAAATCTGCCTTTTCATTGAGACGGACATTATTATTGCAGTGTTCTGACATTATAATCATATAATTAGACCTATAATTCCTTGTTTAATCGGGCTAAATGTTTTTAAATAGTGAGGAGTAATCTATTATTTTAGTATGCAATGTGTCGATTATGCATTATTGTTGGGGGGAGGGGGCAAATTAATGTAATATCGATTTAATAATAAAAGTAGGCCTACTCTAATAATAATAATAATTTTATACATAAATTCTAAATACTCTTGATATCAATAGCTGATGCTTTTGATAGGCTACCTCTCTTTAATACACCATGGTCTATCGTCGCCACAGGGGTTTTATTGCGCATTTTTCACCCGTACTGTGTGCGCAGTCAAGACGCGCTCGACGGTCGGACCGCACAGTGAGAGCACATCAATCGTGAGCTCTGGCTTTACATCGCATGCGATCTACTCGTACAGTGTGAGTAGGTAACCTTGCTGAAATCCCATAGAAATCGCACAGTGTATGCCCAGCTTTACCTCACGCAGGCCGGATGGCCAGAGGGTCGTACACTGCCCAAGTTTGTCCTATGTTTTTTTCTTCTTTTGGTTCTCCCTTTAGTGATCACTATAACCCCTTAATCTTGTCAGATTTAATAATAATAAGGATTTATTACATTTATATATTGCTTTTCTAGGCACTCAAAGTGCTTTACATGGAATCTCCTCAACCACCACCAATGTGCAGCATCCACCTGGATAATACAAAGGCAGCCCACAACGGCCACCACACACCAGCTTGTTGGTGGAGAGGAGACAGTGATGAAGTCAATCAGTATATATGGATGATTAGGAGGCCATAATGGACAGAGGCCAATGGGAAGGGCCAGAATGCCGGGGTTACACCCCTACCCATTTTCCAAAGAACATCGTGGGATTTTTCATGACCACAGAGAATCAGGACATTGTTTTAATGTCTCATCTGAAGCTCAACTGCTTTAGCTACAGTGGGAAACCAGTCCTGGGCTACAGGGTTATATTGACATATATTTGTAATATATTATTTACTTTGACGATCGTGTTATGTAGGGAGCTGTTCACAAAAAAAAAAAAAAAAACAGTTTGTTATTTGGGAAGGAATGGATGACTTTGCCACAATTCGAAGGAGTAGTGAAGCCAAACAATGATTAGACATACGACCTGAATTATCATAGTGACACAAATTGCTTTCACCTACTGATAACCATACCCTTGGGCAGCAGCAGATTCCACCATAGAAACCCACACCATAGCTCGCCTTTTGCATAGCGTGTACGTGAATGTGGGGGTGGATGCATAAAGATAGGGGTGTGATCCTTTTGGTTAGGGGCGTGTTTGTTTTGGTGATTTCAATTATTAACAGCATTTAACAGAAATAACTTATTGTACCTGTTTATTAAAGCCTGCACTTGGGAAACTTTTACCTGTCATGGCCACAGCAGTGCTGCTAATTTTATTTGTTTGTTTCATATACTACTTGGTAAAATTATTTGAAGGTGTGTAAAATACTTTTTGAATATTATCAAGTTCCAACACATTTTCACACCATTTTATCGCTAGTAAGATATGCCTTTTTATATGTATGCTATGATCATATACAGGAGATTACCTTCAGGAGGAAGTGTGTAGCGAGCATACTCTGGGAAATAATCTTCAAGTTTGGATTTTCCTGCTAGGATCTTTTCTGCCAGCATGTCCTGTTTGTTGAGGAACAAGATCACTGAAATGGTCCTTAAAAACCTGTTTGAAAACACAGAGTGAGACAGTTTGAGAACTTCTTCATATTTATAAACCTGATTACATTTCCATTTAGAGATGTTCAGACATAGCTTTAATTCACAATTTTTCTTGATAAACTTTTATATTTAAAGTTGCCATCTGTCTCCTCTCTTTGACTTAAAAATAAAATTTAGGACTTGTGGTAATCAAAAATCATCGCCCAGCCCTGCCTCTTATAAAAAATAATCGGTAACCATTACAAACATATAGATGCACTTCAGGATAACTTCTGCAGCACTTGGGACGGAAACTGAGAACTCCCAAGAAACAGCAGAACTGTGAAACCTGTTAGTCCAGATGCTGCGGAACAGATCAAGAGACTCGCGCAACCGGTTGGTGCTGTTGTCTTCCCTTATGACCATGTTATAACTGCTACTGGCGGCCACGAAGATGATGGCGGTCACATCTGCGATTATAGACAGGAAGAAATATATATTAGCCAAGCACACACTTAAATGGATAATTCACCCAAAAATGTAACTTCTGTCATAATTTACTCTTCCACGTATTGTTCCAACCCATAAGACTTTGGTTAATCTTCTAAACATAAAATATGAATCAAATAGGACTGGATAAGAACTGCATATTTAATGAGCTTCAGCTCCTCTGTTTGTTCAGTTCACACGAGGGAGGGATTGTTTTTAAAACGGCAACCGAAATGATCAAACAAACAGTTATTTATTTCTCATCTACCCATGGTTGATTGGAATATTATTTTTGTATTACTTAGCCTGCCCGATCGGTGGATATAAGCGCGAACCTCACGCACGCACGCGCTCACACACACACACACACACACACACACACACACACACACACACACACACACACACACACACACACACACACACACACACACACACACACACACACACACACACACACACACACACACACGCACACACACACACACACACACACACATACATGTGCGCGTGCCCAGATCAAAAAAGGAATATTATTTCACTATTTAAGATTCACCGGCCTGCCGACAGGTAGCCCGTCTGGAAAACACATAGCCCTGGAACTACTATTAGTGTAGTGTGTTGCACCATTCTTGTCAGATCCAATATAGAAGGCACAGCATTATGTCTGCAAATCCAGCGCTACCTGGAGATTTGTTTACAGATGATTCCGCAGTGATTATGTATTCAATGTCTTCCCCATGTGAGCTGGAACTTCATTAAAAATAAATGAAGTATCACACATTCATAATATTAGGATCCGAAGGAAGCTTATGCAGCGACTGTGTTCTTCCACAACCAAGAACAGCACAATATCTTGCTATATCGGCATGTTTATTGCTGCTGGTTAGCATGATCCAAACAGCTCGATCCGAACAGGGCGGGGCTACTGAACTAGACATGCTTATTATTCTGTAGAGGTTGTGTTTCACCACACGATGACGTCAAGATGCGCACACGATCGTTGTCTGGGACTGGTGTCGATAAAAGCTTTCTTTGACTAACAAGGAAGTTTTCAGCTCTGAAACTTACAGGATATTCATATATTACCATGACCTTTTATATAGCAAAAGTTCAAGGGAAAGTTGATTTCTCAATTCATCATCCCTTTAAGTTCACAATGCATGCACATAACTCTATAGTTATGACACTAGTTATCACACACTATTTACCACACGAATAACATACTGTATGTGTATAAATATATTTCAATCATTGGGGGGATTTGTGCTATGCCACTGACCAAAAGTCTTATAGGTTTGGAATGACATGAGGGTGTGCAAGTGGTGAGTGGAAGGTAAGTGATGACAGAAATATTCATGTTTGGGTAAACTTTGCCTTTTAACAAATGCTATTAGTCAATTTTAGATTCATTAACTATAAGACAGGTTTCTGGAATTAATTTACAGAAAAATGCATTATACCAAAAAACTTGAGGAACCTACAAGCTTACCATTAAAGCACTGAATCCATTTCCTCCTTTCATCTCTCTGACCACCAACATCAAACATACTGACACACAAGGAGAAACAAATAAGAAATATTTCTGTATACCCCCCCCCCCCCCAAAAAAAAAAGTAATTACAATGTAGTGATTAAATGCCGCTCTGAATCATTAGATTTTAAATTAAAAATCACTAGACACAAGTTAATACAATTTTAGTTAAAGTTAGGTCAAAATGTCTGTGACCACTAGTTTAAAATGCTTAAAGTCCTCTCTAATGGACTTTCAACTTCTGAATATTGTCTTTGCCTCCTCAGTCACATTTAGCACTCTCAGGGTTTTATCACTTCGGTCTGGTTTATTCTTGGTTTGGTGACAGAGCTCTTACACTTCATCATCCTGTCGTTGTGTGAGCATGCAGTTTTAAATTTGCTTGGGTCATACACTCTCATGTGTGCATAATATATTTTGTGTATGAAGCGTGGTGTTCAGACCAGTACTTTGGCTTTTCGGTTCAGTGTCAGGGTTTGGACAATCATGCACCTTCATGCTTTTCTTCAAAACCACATACTCCCTATAGAATTATACAGTGGGTATGGAAAGTAATCAGACCCACTTGCATTTTTCACTCTTTGTTATATTGCAGCCATTTGCTAAAATCTTTTAAGTTCATTTTTTTTTCTTTGTACAAACAGCACCCCATATTGACAGAAAAAAACTGAATTGTTGACCTTTTTGCAGATGTATTAAAAAAGAAAAAAAGAAATATCACAAGTATTCAGACCCTGTGCTTTGAAACTCATATATTAAACTCAGGGGTTGTCCATTTCTTCTGATCATCCTTGAGAAGGTTCTACACTTCTTCATTTAAGTCCAGTTGTGTTTGATTATACAGATTGGACATGATTAGGAAAGCCACACACCTGCCTATATAAGACCTTACAGCTCACAGTGTACGTTTGGGACGACCAGATCCCTTCTTAGAGCTGGCCGTCCAGGTAAACTGAGCTATCGGGACTTGGTGAGAGAGGTAAAGAAGAACCCAAAGATCACTAGGGCTGAGCTCCAGAGATGCAGTCGGGAGATTGGGAGAAAGTTGTAGATAGTCAACCATCACTGCAGCCCTCCACCAGTCAGGGCTTTATGGCAGAGTGGCCCGACAGAAGCCTCTTCTCACTGCAAGACTCATGAAAGTTTGCTAAAAACACCTGAAGAACTCCAAGATGGTGAGAAATAAGATTCTCTGGTCTGATGAGACCAATATATACCTTTTTGGCCTTAATTCTAAACAGTATGTGTGGAGAAAAAGATCACCTGTCCAATTCAATCCCAACAGTGAAGCATGGTGGTGGCAGCATCATGCTGTGGGGCTGTTTTTCAGCTGCAGGGACATGACGACTGGATGCAATCGAGGGAAAGATGAAAACAACCAAGTACTGGGATATCCTGGACGGAAACCTTCTCAAGACCTTAGACTGGGCTGAAAGTTCACCTTCCTACAAGACAATCGCCCTAAGCACACAGCTAAAACAACGTAGTAGTGGCTTCACAACAACTCTGTGACTGTTCTTATATGGCCCAGCCAGAGCCCTGACTTAAACCAACTGACCATCTCTGGAGAGACCTGAAAATGGCTGGCCACCAACGTTTACCATCCAACCTGACAGACCTGGAGAGTATCTGCAAGGAAGAATGGGAGAGGATCCCCAAATCCAGGTGTGGAAAACTTGTTGCATCTTTCCCAAAAAGACTAATGGCTGTATTAGATCAAAAGGGTGCTTCTACCACTACTGAGCAAAGGGTCTGAATATTGAATACTAGCTTCGCTCAGTGTCTGAATATTGAATACTAGCTTCGCTCAGTGTCTTAAACTGAAGAAAGTGGCAATTACAACTGTATTCCTGCAAGCAGTAAGTAGCGATTTTATCCACTTATTGACTGTTTAAACAACTTCTGATTAAATTGAAAGTTTCTTAGAGAGACAGCATTGTCTAGATAACGCAAGATGCTAGTACAGTAACAATAGGAAACACCAAAAACTACCATACCATACAAAACTAAATAGTATGTCTAATGACAAAGGTTAATATTATTTTGTATTACAAAATACAACCGTAGATACGTTGCTTACAGATCGTTCCCTCGATCCTTCTAGCCAACATCACCTTTTCCACCATATAAGATAAAACGATAGTCTTTTTTTATTTTTGGAGAACTTAAGTATAATGTTTTTGCATACTTGTATTGAAAAGAACACGTATACTATCCGGTGTTTTACCTAAACATGTACAATCTGGCAACCATATGCACGCAAGCCCTCTCTCGCACGCGGATGATCTGAAAACAACTCAGCTCTGAAAACAGAGCTCAACATTAATATTAATGACTCTTCCAAATAAGGCAAAAACAGAGCATTACATCCTATGGACAATTTATTGGGTTGTAAATGGACCTGTGAAACTGTATCTGGACAATTTGGCCCTTAAATACATACTACATACCCTCTATGTCAGGGGTCGCCAACTGGCGGACTCCGGTCCGGATCCGGACCGCGAGATGCATCCATCCGGACCGCGAAGCCGTTTGACACACTGAAATAACTAAATGCCAAATGCGATTTAAAATAAATAAATAAATAATCACATTTATATCAAGCAGCTCAGTAGAACCGTTTTTCCTATGTTGCCACGGTTGCGTTGACAGGATCTCACAGCGGACG
Organism: Pseudorasbora parva; assembly: GCF_024679245.1. Lineage (NCBI taxonomy): Eukaryota > Metazoa > Chordata > Actinopteri > Cypriniformes > Gobionidae > Pseudorasbora > Pseudorasbora parva. The sequence continues at coordinate 25,665,047 of NC_090195.1, forward strand.
CACACATTACGAGCGAGCTCAGTTTTGAATCGACTACTGACAGAAGAACTTCATGATGAGTGTATCTCTTGTAGCACAGGGTGAAATCAGTATGTACATGGAGGATTGGAGGGAAATATAATATAAATGTAATACATCGTGCAGCTCTTCTGTCAGAAGTCGATTCACAACTGAGCTTGCGTCCGGTGTGAGATCCTGAGACGCGCCCATGAGCTTCAGTCCGGTGTGCGGCTACGTTACTATGCTCACTACATGTTTAGACGCGCATTGAAGAGACTGAAGAAAACGGCGCGCAAAACAGAGGCTGAATCAGAAATTGCCCCCTTAACCCTCATTCACTATTCCCTACGTTTGTCCACTATTAGCCTACAGTTCACTTGAAGGAGTGAATGAAAACGAGTGCGTGAAGTCGGACAGCTGTTGTGTGTACATCGGCTGTACACCCTATTGCGGTGCAACATGTGAGTACACTCAAACATGTCCACTGTGGTTTTGGACGCCACTACAAATGGCTGTCCCCTCAAATAATGCCCTATTTAGGGTATAGGGGCGATTTCTGATTCAGCCATACACATTTTAAAGACCCCTTTATCCTCAGCAGTCTGAGGTAAGGGCGCAGAAAATAAATGAGCCAATTTCTCACATGCACTGAAGTTCAGACAATGTAGCTATATTCACTTTTTTATTATTATTATTATTATTTTTTTTTTTTGGAACAAGGAATGTTTATGCTTCCATTCCATCTTTAAGTTCAACTCAGCTCAGCCTTTTGAGAAGCTATTTATGTTTTTCTGGATTTAAAGGAACAGTTGAAATAAAGAGATAAAATATTTTGTGGACTTTTTCATTTTTCCAACACTGGTGGCACCTTATTTTTGCCTGTTTGTGTTTCTGGATGATATTGCAAATGATTTTTTACCAGTGCAATTTGAAGCACAGAGAGAGCAGTGCTGAAGATAGTCTCTACCTAACTAAATGTGGGCTATACATGTGAATGAACATAAAATTATGTTATGAGATTTCTGTTTTGTTTTTTAACCAGGAGGGTTTGTGTTCATTGATTGTTACTGTTTATCTCAGTTCAGCAGAAAAAGCACTTTAGTTGCTAGTAATGTTGAAATGAATGTATTTTCAGTGCAGATTTAGAGATGAAGGCATTTTTTCATTCATCATATTTTTGTCAGACATGGCTACTGGTTGAATTAGATATTTTGTACCAATGCAAACAGAATAACCTCAAAATTAAATACATTTTTTGAAGGATTACCTATGTTTCCTTTAAAAAAATGAAAAGACATACTTTATCTATATGCGAACATATTATATTTTGTTCAATAAAGACATTTTAATCTACACTAATTTCTTTAGTCTGGCAAAAAGACATCGATTCATGTTTTTAGGTATATAACTGTCCGGACCTCGGCCGGTGAGAAGGTTTTTTTTCTGGACCCCAAGCTATTTTAGTTGAAGACCCCTGCTCTATGTAGATATCAGACAACAATTTAACATATTGTTTCAACTCATTCTAGGTCACCTTTAATGAGAGAAAAAAAAGAACTTAATGATTTTAGCAAATAGCTGCAATATAACAAAGAGTGAAGCATTTAAGGGTCTGTATGTATATATACATTGCATTAATGTAAAATTGCATATACATTAATGCAATTGTCTAATCAACCAATTATATGGCAGTTGCTTCAATGCATTTAGGGGTGTGGTGCTGGTCAAGACAATCATCTGAACTCCAAACTGAATGTCAGAATGGGAAAGGTGATTTAAAATATCTTGAGCGTAGCGTGGTTGTTGGTGCCAGACGGGCCGGTCTGAGAAAAGCATTATTTCATAATGTGATTTACCCCCATTTTCAATTCCTTGACTTCAATGAAAGGTTAGATTTTTGTGATTTTTTTTTATTTTTATAAAAGGTCAAAAATTTAAACAATGCAGATTGAAGTGTGTGTGTGTGTGTGTGTGTGTGTGTGTGTGTGTGTGTGTGTGTGTGTGTGTGTGTGTGTGTGTGTGTGTGTTATATATTTATTACACGGCTCTGTGAAATACTTGATTCTGATTGGTCAATCGCGCATTCCAGCGGTATGTTATTTCCAGATAACAACCGCTCAGCTCATATGGGTAATACGAGATATCTTGACGGGTACTACTTCTATGCTTAACGCTGACGCCACCTTGCGGCTTAAACAGCCGTGGGTTACAATGGAAGACTTCAAGGCAGGTTTCCTTTATAACGTTTTTAATATAGATATTTTTCTTACACAAACGCATCGATTCGAATCAGAAGGCTCTATTAACCCATCGGAGTCGTGTGGAGCACGTTATTTGACAGACAGCTGCATTTTTTATGGACTTCAAACAACACTACAACTACTGCTTGGATTAACGTTAGCCTGGACTTTTTAAATATAACTCCGATTGTATTTGTCTGAAAGAAGAATGTCATATACACCTATGATAACTTGAGGGTGAGTAAATCATAGGCTTGGTTTCATTTTTGGGTGAACTAACCCTTTCAACATTCAATTTCAACATTTAGCAAGGGCATATGGCAAATCTTCAGCAATAGATAAAAGCTTAAAGCAGGTTGGAACTGTTTTTCTTTGCGGAAGCTTTACGTAAGAGCTAATAAAATATTTAATCTAAAGACAATATTTTGTGTCTAATAATTATTTATTTGAGACTAGTAGCCATGTAATAAGCAGGATAAATTACTCCGCTTCGCGTCGGGGTCCTGATCACTCTGTCGGGGTTTATTCTGCGATAACACCCGGCTGGGTGTACATTATCCCTTACATATTGAATGACATGAGGGTGAATAAATTATCAGGACATTTTAATGCTGAAGTGAAGTAATATTTTAATGCACACTGCCGCACAAAGCACATGTGAACATTTGAAACTGAAAGCAGCCTTCTTTCAATGAGTTTCTTTTTTATATGCTGAGGTTTTCCCACTGCATTCCAAACAACGTAAATGGTGGGCGAGTGAGATCGGCTCGGCGCCTCTGTCTACAGTGCATCACGCATTTTGTGAAATTTAGAGCCACGAGCTGCAACTGACTGCAACGCATCATCGAATTCGTCATCTTGAGTAAACACAGCTGAAAGCAAAATGGAGGAGCTGGTAAAACATCTCGGTTATGTATGCAACCCTCGTTCCCTTAAGGAGGGAACCGAGACGTACATCTGAGCGCCTATCAGCTTCGAGATAAAGAGAACAGGCCAATGGCCATTGGCGTGCATGCTTTGCATATTGCACCCCGCCCCGTGGGATAAAGCGGAAGCGATCGCCACACACTATTGATTTTCACTGAGGAGCCGAACTAGCGACTCGTCCTGCTGTGATGGTACAACAAATATGTCGACGGGACGTATGTTTCCGTTTCCTCCTTCAGGGAACGAGAGTTACCATACGTAATGTCAGATGTCACCAACAAATTGGGATCCCTTGGAAAATGCCACAATTACTACCACTTCCAGCACCCATCGAAGAGCCCCTCAGACCCCGTCTGTCCCGGGCGGGAAACTCACGCAAGGAGAGTCACACTGCTGTTCTGCAAGACCCACTCAACAGGCTATTGGATAACGTTGAGAAAGCGTGCCCAGAGGGGCCGCTGCAGAAGCCACATCATGCCAAGAGGGAGTTACCATGTGGAGAATACACGTATAGACTGACCGTGGGCAGTACAACATAGGGAAGTCTCGGCCATTGTAGGCGGGGGAGCAACACTAGTCTGAGACAGCAGAGCGGGTTCTACCGAGGGAAAAACACGGGCTAACAATAGGGAGCACTACCGTGGAGAATACACATTTGGGACCGCCGTAGGGGTCGCAACATATGCCCAGCCTACCACAAGTTCCACTAATGCCTAAAAGTGGTAATCCTGACGTTGGACGCTCCGCCACGTCCGACTGCCGTGGGTTGTGGAGGGCTCAACAGGGTTCACCTTCTTAAGGGGAGCTCAACTGAAGCAGAAAAGCGCACGTATCCGTTCCATGGGGAAGGGAGTGGCACAACACCGACACTAACGAGAAGGGCACATCTTGGGATTCATACGCCAAGATGATGGCATCCACTAACCAGTGAGCTATCCTCTGCTTGGAGACAGCCTTTCCCTTCTGCTGTCCTCCGTAACTGAAGCAGATAAGCACACATATCCGTTCCATGGGGAAGGGAGTGGCACAACACCGACACTAACGGGCAGGGCACAACTTGGGATTCATACGCCAAGATGATGGCATCCACTATAGTGGGCCATCCTCTTGGAGACAGCATTTCCCTTCTGCTGTCTTCCGAGTGCATCCTGACAGTCGACACCCCCTGCTGGCAAACAGAGAGGTGTCTGAGGATGACGAGGCATCTGAGCGTCTTTCATCAACCGACGCGCTCTCTTGGCACCCAGATATATTTGAAACTGCTCTGTCTTTGATAAGTTGGGTACCAATGGCACAGGGGCCAGTGGCGGAACAAAAACAAAAGAACAAAGGAAGAGCAGTCTCCTCCATCTCTGGGTAGCCCTTCTCAGGGTCTCTTACCAAGGCACTTGCCACCTGGCTTGGCAGCAGGCTGAGCAGGCTGGGTGTCCTTCACTGGAGCCGGCCACGGCGAGATGTCGGTTGCTGCTGGGCTGGGGCGGGAGCGGGGGTTGCTGCAGGTTGACGTCCTTGGCGACGGGCATGCGGATGTGCTTGAGAGCCTCCGTCTGCTTCTGGGCGGCCGAGCATTGTGGGGCAAAACGTGTCGACGTGATCTCGACGTGTCTCCGAACAACCCGGCCAGAGAAATGGGGTAGTCCAGGAACCGATACTTATCGGTCTCCCTCATGTCGGCCAGGTTGAGTCCGAGATGTTGTTCCAGGACCACCAAGGTCGACATCTCCTGGCCGATGGAATGGAGATCTCCTTTCCTCGATTTTCGAGGTCCGTCGCTGTCTGGAGCTCCCGGAGATGCTCTGGGTCAGGCCTACCCTTGTGCATGTCATGAGTGCCTGGGCCTGGTGCACCTGGAGCAAACTCATGGCATGCAGGCCAGACGCAGCCTGTCCACAAGACCTGTAAGCCTTTGCAACAAGGTTGGAAGTAAACTTACAGGCCTTGGACAGGAGAGGCGGGTCACCACGGCAATTGGAAGTGGTCGTCAGACACAGCTGCATCGCAATGGCCCACTCAACTGGCGGGATCCCCACGTATCCCTTGGCTTGCCCGCCGTCGAGGTTAGTGAGGAAGGAGGAGCAGCCAGGTCTGCTTCTGGCACTGAAAGGCGTCGCCCACGACCTAGTTAGACATGCACCTCCGGGAAGAATGGCACCGGGGCGGAATGCTAAGAACCAACGCGACACGCCACGAGAAACCAGTCATCCAACCTAGAAGGTCTGGGACTTGGTGTAGGGTTCCACTCAAGCCCGACCTTTTTGGAGGCCTGGGAAAGCATAGCGTTTAACTCAGGGTCCGATTCGACCATTGCCACTCTCCCAGAGGGAGGCAGTACAGCCGAGTCTTCATCCTACGGGGACTGAAACTCCCCCTCCGACAAATGGTGTGTGTGTGTGTGTGTGCGGATGCGCTTATCCTGGATGATATGACAACAGTGCAAGTTATAGTAATGCTGCCTTCACATACTCTTGGAATTATCATAAATGCACGATCGCCGTCATATTTTGAAACCTAAATGCAATGATCTCATAATCCGAGCTCAGTGTAATAATAAAAAAGAAATAATATTTATTTCTTGCAAAATCTATGCCCCCTGAACACTTTCCATATATGGAGTGCGTCTCACTGTATCATTGCATTATAGCTACTTTTGTATCCTTTTCGTAAAGTTTTAGCCTGGTCATTATTCACTGCCATTATAGGAAGGATTGCATGTAGGACTTTTTTCTGCTTTTGAGGTCTGAAAAAGATCATAAAGGCTTCAAGAAGAAAGATCAAAACGATCATAAAAAGACATAGGGCTTCCAGCAGGGTGAGTAAAATATGGCTTTATTATTTATCATTTTTTTCAGGGAGAAATATCAGTTTAAGCTTTTTCTTTGTTAAAGTGTCCAATCGAAAATCAAACTAAAAGTAAAATGTATATCACATTCATTTCAAAGAAAGATTTACAACTGGTGGAAAAAGATTTAATACAAACAAAGTGGGCAGACATCCTGGAAAAAATATATATATATATATTGTGAACAGGGCTGTCATGATCTTATGTTGGCTGTAAATGACATATTAATCAAATATACAAAAAATAATAAAAAATATATATGATGAAATGGATGGATATGATGAAAAAGGAGATATGGCGCTAAAACATTTCTCACATCAGGACTAACAACAGATCGATTCGCCTTTACAAGTCAAAGAAATAAAGTTACAGCTGAGCTTAGAAAGGTCAAAGCCAGTTTTTTTTTTCTTGAAATCATTAGAAATGCACAAGGTAATAGTATAATAATATGGAAAACTATTGATAAACTGATTGGAAAAGAAAAGTCAAAATGTGAGAATATTTGTCTCAATATAGAGGGAAAAAATATTGATGACTCTTTTGCAATAGCAACAAATTTTAATGATTATCTTTTAAACAATGTCCAAAAAATGGCTCAGAATTTTCAAATTGCTCACCCACCTCTCACAATCAGTGACAAATCTAATTTTAATCTTAGCTCTAAATATAAAGTTGAAAAAATGATTACTGTGCTAAACAACAGCAAAGCAAAAGATATTTATGGACTTGATACTTCTTTTCTTAAACAATATAAGGACATCTCTGATCTGTTGACAATAATGATCAATCAATCGTTTAGTGAGGGTATTTTTCCAGCAGCCGATGTCAAACCGATATTTCAGTCTGGGAACAAACAAGACATGAACAATTATCATCCAATAAGCATCCTCCCAGCTGCGTCAAAAGTGCTTGAGAAGACGGTGGCAACTTTGAATCACAAGCTCTATTAAATCCAATGCAATTTGGTATCAGATGGAAATACTCAACAGACTGCCTGTTGTTACTTCCTGGAAACTATCAAGGCATATGTGGATCGGGGAAGGGTGGTGGGAGCAGTCTTCCTTGATCTGCGTAAAGCTTTTGATACTGTCAATCATCAGATACTTTACAGTAAATTAAATCAATATAGTCTCTCTGAGGACACCCAAGATCTTATATAAGATCTTATTTGAGCGACCGACATCAGTGTGTACAAGTGAATAAAATCCAATCTGCGTTCAGAGCCACTTCGATGGGAGTGCCGCAAGGGTCTATTTTGGGACCCTTGCTTTTTAGCATCTATATAAATGACCTCCCTATAGTGTGTTCGGACGTTGTCATAATCATGTACGCTGATGATACGGTTATCTTCACTTCTGGGGAAAACGAGCTGGAGGTTGCTGACAAATTATCACAAGAGATGCAAAAAGTTGCACAATGGTTACATACGTCTTGTCTGACCTTAAACATTAATAAAACGGTCTCAATGTTTTTTTTTTTTTTTTTTTTTTTTTTAAATAAACGTAAATTACAAGTAACTCAAGAAATTCAAGTAAATGGACAAACAATTAAAAATGTAAATGAAACAAAATATTTAGGTCTAATACTTGATTCGAACCTTAGTTTTAAAAGTCACAAAAAATCGTAATAAATTGTGATTTAATTTGATGAACTACAAACATATTAGAAATTCATTACCTACGGATGCTTCAAATATATACCTCAACACTATGATTGTTCCACATCTTCTGTATTGCATGTCTAGTTGGTCTCAGGCGTGTAAAACATTGTTAAAATTACTTGAATCATTGTATAAAAGGGCCATAAAATCCATGATAAAAAGCCTCGCCAGTACCATCGCTGTGAAGTACAAAGTAAATATAACATTTTGAGTTTTGAAAACTTAATTAAATATAATCAAATTTCTGCTTTATTTAAAATAATCCATAACATTGCTGCTCCCCCTTTGAGAAAATTTGTCACATTAAATTCGGAGAGAATTTCTAGAGCCACACGATCGACAGTCAGAGGAGAGTGCAGCGTTCCAAAACATAGAACCACATATAGTCAACAATCATTATTTTATAAAGCAGCGAACCTTTGGAATATTCTTCCAAACAAAATTATCTCATGCACAAACTATAGTACATTTACACGCCTGACCAAACAGTGGTTATTATTAAAGCAAACCTGTACACACTGAATTGACAGTGATATGAACGATGTACATTCTGAGCGAGTGAGTGAGTGAGTGAGTGAGTGAGTGAGTGAGTGAGTGAGTGAGTGAGTGAGTGAGTGATAGATTCCTGAAGTGGAGTTTGTGTATGTGAAGTAATTATTTTATGTATTATTCTGTATATGTTTTATGAACTTTTGTACGTAGGGCCTATAACATCTACCTGTCCAGGGACTGCGGGTGGAAATTAGCATTTTTTGCTATAACCTGGCACATGACATCTCTTCTTTTTTAGACTAATGTTTTTTTTCTGTGCATTGTCCCTGATCAAATAAAATAAATTCAAATTCATATGTATGCAACGTTATGTTGTATAATTAAAGTTTTGCACAATAAATGTTCTCAAAACTACATGCAATGTTTCTGTATTTAAAAATAATAATAATAATTTAGCAGTTTGGCTTTCCTTAGGGTCTATATAACCTGTTCTGAAATGGTTTTATTATATTTTATGTACAAATTTAAATATCGCAATATATTGTTATTGCAATAAGCTGCAATGTACATATTCGCAAATTGGATTCTAGGCCATATCAGCCATCCCCAAATCAATGTTTCCGGATTTGGACACAGCTAAGACATTTACCTGTGGCAAGAGCACACAAAGAAAAACTCAAAGATCAGGAGCAAAATAAAAAAAGTATTCAAAGCAAATCAAATGAACTAAGGCACATGTCAGGAGTTTGAATCAGTATATGATTCACTGTTGCTCTTTGTTAATGTATATTTTAATAAACATTGCCTTTGCTTTAATTTATTCTTTAGAGCTTTGTTTCTTCTGAGCTTATCTGAGTTGTGTTGTATGGTTGTGCTTAGGGCTAGGCGATATGGCCAAAATTTCATATCCCGATATAGCTCATTTGATATCCCGATAACGATATACATAACGATATAGCAATTTTTCTGTTAATTCAGTTTATGAATAGTCTATACAAAATTGCAATGTGGAAATGCAGTTTGAAATGATATACAAAACAAATAAAGGTAGTATGGACTACATTTTTATTTTATTTAGAAACTTTTTTTCAAGCAAGACTGTTGGTAAAGTTAACACCTGCCTAGGGATGTTAACCGATGACCGTTTGACCGATGGTTGACCGTATCAACGCTAACCGATAAAAGTTGTCCGTTAAAAAAGAAAGAAAAAGTGATCACTAAATTAGGCTATTATAGACAGTGGAATAAACGCTACTACAATTAGCCATCATTCCAAAATCTTTTTGTGTGAAGTGAACATATCCCTCGCACTCAATTTTTCATAACTCGCCTGTTTGTACTTAATAAACCAATAAAAACATTTGACGCGAGGTCACAGCGTTTGGGTTTGCGCGCTCACAAGGTTTGCAAAAAGTAAACAGGCTAAAACACTCGAGGTTAGAGCCAAGGCAGACGACAGTATGAAGCGTGCATTTCGCTTAAAATGGACTTACTTTTGGAAATATATTAGGCTACATCTACATTTCAGTGGTAACACATAAGGTGTTGATTGTCTTTCTTTATTATTGTTAGCACTGTCTACCTCAAACTAAAGCGGCGTCTCTTCAGAGCTGTCATTTTCTTAAATGAGCCGCGGCAATGTTTCAAATGAGCTTCTTACGCTAGACAAATGCCTTTATTTTCAACGCGATCACCTTGTACCCAAACCATTGTCCTCAGATTACAAACAAGCTCCTCGGCGGCGCGTTTGCGGGACTGTTTCGCGCTGTGGGGGGATTTTAAAAAAGTGACGTGAGTGGAAGGGAGGCGGCAGCGCTAGGACAGTGCTTGTGTGTGTGTGTGTGTGTGTGTGTGTGTGTGAGAGAGAGAGAGAGGGGAGCGCGGCTCGCAGCTGTTATTTCAAATAGCGCAGCATATTTTAAACGAATCGGTTAAGTAGTTTTAACCGGCTAATGAGGCTCGGTGGTCGGTCAAGAAAATGTTTAGTTTTCGCCATCCCTACACCTGGCATTAAAATATTTCAATATATGGCTATATGGTGTGCCACGCGTAAAAGCCTGTTGCAGCGTTTGTGTCTGAAGTTTGTTTTGAGCGCTTATGCCACCACTCTGGCATAATTACTCTGAGAATTACCCTGGTCTGAATCGCGTCTACTACTGTCTTCCTCCATGTTTGCTTATGTATTGCAGCGTGACGTGAGGTATTGCATGCCGTGGCGTGAGGTGCATCTTGACGTAAAATTCTGCCATAAACGCCTTATCGTTGCGTAAGCGATAGAGCCTTATATAAAACGATAGACATTTTCTATCGTCCAGACGATTTATTTCGTCATATCGCCCAGCCCTAGTTGTGCTCTATAGATTTATTTGCAAACTACAACTTTTTATTAAGTTAAAGGTTTTTTGCTGATTAGAACGTGCGATTGAAGTGCGATGAGGTCTTACAATATTTTGAGAAGGTCTTCAAAAAGTCTTAAAAGGTATTGAAATTAACTTCAAGATTCCTGCATATACCCTGGAGGAGTTAATCACAATGTAAAACAAGGCATTTCCTGTTGGTGGCACTAACCAACTGTAACTGAATATTGGCATGTAGATGTATTCAGGTCAGGACTCTTATCAAACATGTGAAGTTTGGGGCACACAGGATAATGAAGATATCATAAATAGATTCCATCAAACAACGTAGTAAGTTTTGGAATCATCAACAAATACGGTAAGCCATGTCTTCTTCTCCTGCCATTGTCACTTGCACTACATGCTAAATGTTTTTGCATATCTATCTCCGTTGGCGAACAGGGCTTCACATGTGATAAATGTAAGGAAATAATTAGGCTGATGGAGAAGATTTCAGAATTAGAGACACGCATCCAGACTTTATGTGAGAGTAGTGTGAATGTAGCAGCTTTATACATTGATTTGGATGCGACTAGCTTAATGAACTCTGTACAATGTTTAATTCCAGCAGTAGCACTCGTGCAGCAGGGCTGGGTGACGAAGAGAAAGCATAGTCGCGGATAAAAAAATGAACACTTTTCTGTTCTGATTAGAATATCAAACAGGTTCTCCCCACTCAGTGAGGTACCAACTGAGGATCCTGTTGAAAGTGCCCTAGCTATTGGCGATTCTATTACACGGAACATGAAAATAGAGACACCAGCCACGTACTCACATTTTTTTTAGCCAGAGCAATTGACATCAAAGCAAATTTAAAGGTGTTGGCTAAAGCTAAAATTCTCGTAAATCCTCTAAGATTATTATTCACGTTGGCACTAATGATGTTCGTCTTCGCCAGTCGAGATTACCAAAATTAACATTAAAGAGGTGTGTAAACTCGCAAATACGATGTCAAAGGCAGTCTATTGCTCCAGACCTCTCCCAGTTAAAAGGAGTGATGAGATAGTTAGCAGATTATCATCACTGTGGCTGATTGTCTAAGTGGTGGCCACAAAATAACATATGGTTCAAAGACAATTGGAAAAGTTTTTGGGGCAGACCTGACCTGTTAAATATAGACAGAATTCATCCCTCCTGAGCTGGGGCTGCTCTTCTCTCTAGTAATTTGGCACATAGTTTTAAGAGATAAACCTTGACTCACTGGGGCCCAGGTCAGGAAGCAGACAAAATGGTTTAACCAACGTCATGTCACCGGATTCTGCTAAAACACAGCACATAGATTCTTTCACATAGAGACTGTGTCTGTTACCGAATTATAAAATACAAAAAAAAACATCAAAACCATTCAACAGTAAAAATTTAATTGATGTCAAACAAATAAACAACCAATATAATACAGATAAACAAATTATATAGCTTGGGTTGCTGAATATTCGATCCTTTTCTCCAAAAGCGCTTATTGTTAATGATATGATTACAGATCATACCATAGATGTGCTGGGCAATTTGATTAGTCAAATTACCAAAGTTAATCAGGTGACATTTGTAAAGTTTGTGTGACTGAGAGATGGTGCAAAATAACAAAAAATAGAATGGACAGCTGGCTTGTAAAAATTTCGAAAACCAGTGATGGAAAACCGGGTGAACCATCATGAAGACAAAAAGTGCTCGACTTAAACTCCACCAAACTGATGGCGAACCCTCCACGTCAACGGGCCTTTCCACATATGGGGATTGATTGCAAAACCGAAAGGGCTGGGTGCATCAAAAAAACGGAAATATGAAGAACATCCTGTGCATCACATTAAGGTGCTTGGAAATGACATTTTAAAACCTTGAAACTAAAGTATCACTTAAAAACCAAACACCTGCCATTAAAAGATAGACTGACTTTTTTTTTTTTTTTTTTTACCATTAAGAATCAGGATTAAATCAGAAAAAAACTATGACCAACCAAACCAATGTGACCGTCAAAGCGCTTAGCTACTGCTTCAAATGAGGTGGCCAAAAAGCCTATTATAGTAGAAACAAGTAGAATGTTGTGCATATAAAGGGTTAGTTTACCCAAAAATGAAATTGATGTCATTAATGACTCATGGCCTAATGTCGTTCCACAACTGTAATACCTCTGTTCATCTTCGGAACACAGTTTAAGATATTTTATATTTAGTCAGAGAGTGTATGGAAGTTTATGCACACTATACTGTCCATGTCCATAAAGGTAATAAAAAACATCATCAAAGTAGTCCATATTTGACATCAGTTAGTTGAATAGAATCTCTTGAAGCATTGGAAATACATTTTGGTCCAAAAATTACAAAAACTACGACTTGAACGGGCACTTCGGTGTTACAGACTATGGCAAGTGAGCACACGGGAAGATACCAGTTCTACACGTAGGCTATAGAATATAGTGAACGTGTTGGGTGTCACCCAGCCCACACCTCTTAATATAATTGTAAGTGAGGCGCCACGAGCCAACGCCCGGTAAGAGGCCACACCCCTGGTGGGCAGGGCACGTCTTGGGATTCGTACACCAAGACAATGGCATCCACTATCCAGTGGGCCATCCTCTGCTTGGAGACAGCCTTTCCCTTCTGCTGGCCTCAATAACAGACGAAGAACTGGTCTGAGGTCCTAAAGCTTTGCGTTCTGTCCACTTAAGTTTTTATTATTTTTATTTATTTGTTTATTTAGCAGGGACAATGCATACAGACATAGCTACAATACAAGTACTGCAAATGATGCGCAGCATATAGAGTTTATAGCTAGTGCTAATTCTCAACTCCTGTCCCTGGTTGGGCTTTTCCAAATAATTTCAAAACCATATACATATGTCATGCATATACATACAAGCATAAAACAGAGAGAGAGAGAGAGAGAGAGAGAGAGAGAGAGAGAGAGAGAGAGAGAGAGAGAGAGAGAGAGAGAGAGAGAGAGAGAGAGAGAGAGAGAGAGAGAGAGAGAGAGAGAGAGAGAGAGAGAGAGAGAGAGAGAGAGAGAGAGAGATAGAGAGAGAGAGATTTAAAAATGGTTACAGTTTTGGTTTGTCTTCAGCCATAACTTAAGCCTAGATGTGAACTTTTTGAAGTCAGATATTATCTTAATGTCCAGTGGTAATGAATTCCATAGCTTACAGCTCTTGACAGAAAAAGCTGACTGAGTAAAGCTTGTCCTGCAGTATGGTATTATGCAGTTATAGCTTGAAGTACTTCTAGTCCGCAGGGCACAGACAGGACACAGAAAAGCCAGGACTGGGTCTGCCTTCTCGAAGGGCAGCGCTTGCAGGCTCTCCACCTGATCCTGGAAGGGTAGTGGTGGGAACCTCGGACACATATCCAGGCTGAGGTCTCAGGATCACCTGAGAGTTGTCCGGCCCGAATTTCAGGCATGATTCATCGACCGAAAATGCCTGCAGGTCCCCTATCCTCTTGATAGAGGCCAGTGCAGTCAGGAGTACTGTCTTCAGAGACAGAATTTTTAACTCTGCTGACTGCAGAAGCTCAAAGGGAGGTCTGTGCAGTGCGGCAAGCACCAGAGACAGGTCACAAGAAGGTATAGAGCAGTAGTCTCAAATGGGGGTACGTGAAGGCACTCCAGGGGGTATGTGAGATTTTAAAATATAGCCTACATATATTTAAAAAGTAGCATCCATGGAAAAATCCTTTAAAAATAATTATTTCATAAATATTTCTGTGAAATGTAAGTATAAGTTCATAAAATTAATTTTATATTCAGTAGGCTATTCAATTTCATTATCCTAAAAACCCAGAATCTCCCCAATACCTGGATGGTTTGACACGACCTGTCATTTGCCGCCTGGCATCACCTGTTAAACACTTGGATCAACGATTACATGACCAGACGTCCCTTTTCCCAAAAGGAGCTGTCCCCAAAAATGTAACCATTTTACAGCTCATTCCAAACAACCCACTGATATATTGGGAAAAAAGCACGCAACCAACATCATACAGCAGCCTCTGGTTTTAGGAGCAAGAGTTAAGTGATCATTTTCACCAGCAGATGGCGCTGTGAGCTACGCTGACTCTACTTGGTCACGTGCCGCTACTTCTTCATGAAGAACGTCGAGAGCAGACAGAACGGGATTATCGTCAAATATCAAAAGAAACCTCATTATCGCTTTCAAGGTAGTAACATACTAACTGTTGGCTTTTAATGTTTAGTAATATTGTTTGTATCTACATTATAACAGAGCCTCAAAAAGGCGCGGATTGATTTGCCCGAAAAGTTCCGCAGTCACAACGCAGTTATTACCATACCTCTGAAATATAACTTAAATACAGTACATGTGCAGAATACATTTACTTTCTACTTAAAGCCCCACTTGGCTACTTTTGCTCTCGGGGTCCCCCTACAGTTTGGAAAAAATTATGTCCTCAACTACTGTCGTAAGCTGTCATCCTACAACAGGGGATGCCATCGCGCGTGCATTTGTTGACATGACAACCCTGATAGCCCTGAACTAGTCTCGTCTCATAACCCGCGGACCCCGTATGTCTATTTAATGGTCGCGGGTGCGCGGCGTGTTGTAAAAATATATACAGTGGTGCGGTGCGGGCCAAATAACTTCAAGCGTCCCGCGGGTCGGTGCGGTCGGTGCAGCACTAACAGTTCCCCTGAAAACTGCAAGAGGAGTTCTTCTGGCGTCGCGTGTGAAATGTCTTCATCCCAGGTAACGTTACAGTCAGTGGCAGATGCTTCAGCATGTCATATGAATATAATTTCATGGGTTTTGTTTTTTTTAAACGCCAAATAATCACGATGCTCACGTTTACAAGCCAGCGTCATTATAGTAGTCTATTGGTTACCATTTTACAGAATCTATATGATACTTCAGTAAGTTCAATGTTTGAGTGGTAGCTCACCGTAACAAGCAGGACAGCATCGGTCGGGCACGCCTCCTTCAGCTCACGCCAACGAGCAAACCCTGGTCACATTTTGATCCTCGTCCTGCCTTTAATCCCATCATTTTTTCATTTCCTCTTATTGCTTTCCTCCAACAAAACCTTTTCTTTCTTATTTGTCTCTGCTGCTTCGGACATGACTATATTATCCGACGAACAAAGTTGGGCTTGCACGTCCGAATGTAAGGAAGTGTGTGTGTTGGTGGAAGTGACGTATATGCCGTAAAGCAGTTGAATTTTGTAGTTCTTTTCTTTTTCTCGGGTTACTACCCGAAACCCGCAGTTTAAAAGTACGATTAAAAACGATACAGACCCCATCAGGCAATGGCAGACGTGTCATTCAACCTATTGTAAGTCGATTTATCATCACAAGAGTCTTAAAAAATATATTATGAAGGTTGAAAAGTTACCTAGTGCTGCTTTAAAATAAGCCTAAAATGCAAAATAACATGACCAGTTAAGGATACTATGATTTATTTTCAAGCATAAACATAACAACACTTTGGAAGTAAAACCAGTCATTTATATAGTATAGCCTAAACTTAAATACAATTATACATAGTTTTATTTAACATGTTTGTTTTATTTTTGTAATGTGTTTTTGTTAAGTCATGTTACAATATTGTTTTAAACTGCTTATTTACAATAGTTAATAGCTTAACTGTTTTCATAGTTTTTTTTAAAGTTTTTTTTAAATGTTTTTATTGTATTAAATCCAGACCAAAAATCCTAATAATCAAACTAAATCATAATGATTATTAATGTTAATAATAATATATGGATTCCACAACAATTAAAAAATGTATTGTCCCCATTTTTTAAGTGAGATTTTAGTTATATTTTGACCACTGAAATAGGAAATGTCCCCAGTTTCCATTTCAGAATTTCAGAATTTTCACTACATTAGTTTGAATAGTTAAATTTTAGTGATGATAAATATTTGCAATAAATTTAGTCATGGATTATTATCATCTAAAATGTTTGAAATAGTTTAATTTTTTCAACTGTTGAAATTTTGTATGTGTTTATCTGTTCAAAAGTTTAATAAACCAGACACAGATGGCAGGGCTCTATTTAAGTCTTTTTTTTTTTTTTAAACCAAAAATACTTTGCGCTGGTATGAGGGTACTTGGCTGAAAAAAATATTTCACAGGGGGTACGTTACTGAAAAAAAGGTTGAGAACCACTGAGGAAGGACGAGGCGGATTTATTCTCCTCGCCCCCCTCAGGAACCTGACGATCAGGTCGTGCTTCCCTAAGGACTTTCCAAATCCTACCAAATCATGGTCCTATCAAATCATGATTAGCGGCGATCAATCAATCAATCAACTTTATTTATATAGCGCTTTTACAATCACGATTGTGTCAAAGCAGCTTCACATTGTCAAACAGGATAATATTGCGACAAAATTAGATTTGGCTGTACAGTCGTACTGGAGAAAACAGTGATGTTATCAGCTTATTTTAATTTATCATATAGCGACAATGTTGGCAGATCAGTATTATAGTTTATAGAATTAAATAAGACCTAATTCATACATTCGCGATAGCAGCAACATAAACTTTTAGGGTGGAGGGAGACAGCCTTCTCTCCAACCCATCTTGTAGGAATGAAAACACAACACTGACCTAACATCTTCGGGGGTCTTCTCGGTGAGAAGAGCACCAGCTGACGAACAGGTTCCACTTCAACGCATAGAGGTGCCTCGTAGAGGGCATCCGAGTGGAAGAGATGGTGTCTACCACAGCCTGTGGTAGGTCACCTAGAACCTCCATGTCCCGTCCAGGGACTAGACATGGAGTTTCCAGAGGTCCAAATAGGGGTGCCAGAGGGTGCCCTGCCTCTGAGTCAGGAGGTCCTTCCTCAGAGGAATGGGCCAAGGAGGTGCTGTTGTGAGGAGCACTAGTTCCAGGAACCAAGTCCTGTTAGGCTAATACAGGAGCAACCAACAGGACCTGCTCCTTGTCCTCCCTAACCTTACTCTGAGTCTGTGCAAGAAGGCCTACTGGGGGAAACGCATACTTGCGTAGGCCCCGAACAAGCTTTGTGCAAGGGCATCTGTGCAGAGGGTCCTCTTGGTCAAGGACTAAAACAACTGGCAATAGGCCGTGTCTGGGGCAGCAAACAGGTCTACCTGTGCAGCCCCAAAGCAGCTCCATATCAGCTGCACCACCTGGCTACACCACCTGGTTACAGTTACTAGTGGATGGAGTATCCACTATCGCCCTCATATTGAGCAATCCAAGCGATGTTGAACGGCAGCCTGTGAAGGGACCGGTTCAAGAATCACAGATCCAAGATTGGCTGTAACCTGCTGCTTGGGTTTTTCTTGGGTACAGTGAATTACAGGCTGTAGAAGCCAGTATTCATGGGGGGACCGGCTCGATCACGTCCTTCGCAAGTAGGATGTGCTCTCCGCCTGAAGCACAGGGGCGCCCTCCTTCGACATGTAGGTGAAGTGGGCACCTCTGATTTTGGGAGGATGCTGGGCGATCTGAATCGCATAGCCTAGTCTGATGGTACGGAAGAGCCAGCGGGATGGGCTGGGAAGGTCTAGCCCCCAGCGACCGAACCAGCGGGATCAAAGACACCACAGAAACTGCTCTCTTTGTGAAGTTTTGAGTACAACTGGAACTGGGGCAAGTGGCGGAACACAGATTGAATTGTGACACAACGTACCCCCCTGCCCTCCTCTGGGAGTGGAAGTGGTGCTGCAGCCCGTCTCAGGGTCTCTTGCAACGGTGCTTGCCACCTTGCTTGGCAGTGGCCTGAGGGGACTGGACGTCCTTCCCACGGCTAGCTCCACGCCGAGGTGGAGGCTGCTGCTGGGCTGGGGCAGGACATGCATGGCATGGCATGCAAGGCACCTGGTCTGGACGATGAGAACCAGCGCGACCTGCCCCGAGAAACCAATCATCCAACCTAGAAGGTTCGGGACATAGTGGAGTGTTCCACTCAACCCTGACCTTTTCGGCGGCCCGGGAAAGCATAGCCGCCAGTTCGGGGTCTGACTCAACTGTTGACACTCTCCTAGAGGGAGGCAGTACAGCTGAATCATCCTCCTCCGAGGACTTGAACTCCCCATCTGATGCAGCGATCGACATCTGTTCATTCGCGGGTGCCCCGAAGGTCACCATTAGACGCTCATGGGAGGGGCGGATGGATTCCGGAATAAATATAAAATAAATGGCCTTTTTGAAAGGACGCCTAGACACTTCTTGACAAAAAAGCTTACAGAAGCTACATTTTTGAGCGTATCCTCAAAATTGACATTGTTTCATATTTAGATTGTATTTAGGCCTTTAACATTAAATTCTTATCCATTTTTCCTAAGTGATATATATATCCTATACTACTTTGAGTATTAGGAGTCTTGGGTAACAATATGTTATGTATCTACTTTAATAATAAGACCAGATCTATGAATATAGACCTTAGGGTTTAAGAGCTGCAGACATTTTTATTTTGGTATGCCGTTTTCAGAAAATTCCAGCTTCCAGTTTACTCGGATCATAAATGGTTTCAATTGCTTTTTCACATTCACTGAGAGAATTCTCAATAACTGTAAATTCCTTCGAAAGCATCAGAAAAACAATTGTTGAGAATCTCACTCCATCTTTTACACAAATCTTCATCATATTCACTCACACTTGTTTTATTGTGAGATTAAAACGAATATATTTGTGATATATTCAGTTTATCCTAAACTGGTTCCCTGACTTTTTTTCTGAGATAGCTTGCTCAAATAAGTCACTAATAATTACAATTCTAGGCTTGCTTTAAGTGAATATTTTTGCTCTTGCATATTTAGATTCATACATTTTCTCAAAAGTGGCAGCTCAGAACATAAAAGTGCTGATTGATATTTGTTTTTCAGTAGAGCACTTTTAGGGTACACTTTGTACTGTGTACTGTGTACATACTTATTGTAAGTATGTTGGATAGAAAGTAATATGGAATTGAAAAATCTTGATATATTCCCCTTTGCTTTAATCATTGCAGAACTTGTGCTGACATGAACAAAACCCATGTTGATCCATTGCAGCATGATTTGTGAATAAGTATAAGCCCTTTTGTACTGTAAAGAGTTTACATGGTCATTGTCACAAATTTGCTTAGATTTGATCTAGGAATGGCAGAATCATACATATTAATTTTATGTCCTGATTTTTACTCCTTCTTTATTAAAGGGTTAGTTCACCCAAAAATTAAAATTCTCTCATTAATTACTTACCCTAATTTTGTACGACACCTTTAAGACCTCTGTTCATCTTCGTAACACAAATTAAGATATTTTTATTGAAATCCGATGGCTTAGACAGGCCTTCATTGACACCAATGTCATTTCCTCTCAATAACCATAAAATGCACTAAAGACGTCGTTACAAAGTGATTCTACAATAATTTTATAAAGCGACGAGAGTAGTTTTTGTGTGCAAAAAAAAAAACGAAATAACGACTTATATAGTAATGGGCTGAATTCAAAACAATGTTTCAAACAGTTATGAATCAGCATATTCAGGGTATATGCAGAAATCCTGAAGTTAATTTCAAGACCTTTTTAAGACTTTTTAAAGACCTTCTCAAAATATTTTAAGACCTCATCGCACTTCAAGTTTTAATCGTCAACAAACCTTTAATAAACAGTTGTAGTCGAATGTAGACTTAAAATCTCTATCGTAGGCCAATTTTGTATTTCTTACATTGCATATCTGTTTCGCAACGTATGGAGGGCGACATTACCTAACTGCGCATTTCGCAAAATACATGACGTCACCCGTAGACAGCGCTCGCCAGGGATGGAAATTAACTTTTTTCAAAGTCTACCACTCAATGTTTTTACCAGCCACTTTTTTGTTTTTAACTGACAATGTGTAACTGCACGTGAAAATTAATACTACAAGCTCTACAATACTTAAGCAGTTTATTTAATCTCAAGTCTCAATGAAATACAGACATTTTCACGATGATTTGTGGTCTTTTATGGCTTTCAGTTTTATGGTTTTTAGTCCCAACAATGAAACTATTCGTTCTGGCATCTTTGAAGTGTGTTGACAACATACTGAGCAGAACATTGTCAGTAGGGACGCACCGAAATCACTTCTTGGCCGAAACCAAAAAAGAAGAAACAAAAGCCGAAAACCGAAAAATAAAATTCAAACTAAAATGTTTAACTTGACCTCACTCATGTGTACATTAAATAATAATGCACATGCCTACTGGAATGCAGAAAGGTACAGAAATTGAATAAAGTAATCAAATGTAAAATAACTGAATATTTAACTGTTTAAATGAAAGATTAATCCTTATTAAACTTACAAAAGCTATTCAATCAAGAGCATTGTTTAATGTCAAACTAAATATAAGGACATCACTCAGGCAGCAGTAAAGGCTACTGCGCCTTTAAGACCTGATGTAGGGATAATATGTTCGTCTTTCTCGACTGTGCATACTATACAGTTCACAGGCATATTCAGACTATGTCTGCTACGATACTCATCAAGATGGACATGTTGACATACTTCTTGTGTGAGTTTGTCCGTTTAAGCCCAAAACTGGAAAGAGAACTCAATATTTGCGCGCTGTGAGACGAGCGCGCGCTCTCGGATGATGCACAGCGTCAGATCTTCTCTCAGCGCGCGTGCGAGTCTCACAGCGCATCTTCACGCGAGTGATGACGGAGAAAACGACTGGTTATATGCGCACATACGGCAGCACTCGCATGCATTGAACAAAGTTTACAAAGAGGTGAAACAGCTCGGTAGGTGGAGCGAGTTTACCCGCCACAACTCAAAATCAGCCGCATTTGGCTGGTGGCGGTGCTAATTTCCACCCTTGGCGCGCGCGCGCTCCGAGCCGATCTCAGACTGATCTCGCCCCGTCTTTTTTTAATACTTATGGGGATGAAAAGAAATATATTCATAAATACTTTTTGGAGTCAAACTCTTTTGACAAAGCTTGAACAAAATACTTTCAAAATTTAAGACTTTATAAAGCCGTGATAAGACTTTTTAATACTTTATAAGGGTCTTAATTTTCCCAAAATTGATTTATCACCTTTTAAGACTTTTCAAGACCCCGCGGATACCCTGATATTGATTCATGATTTGGATCGTGTGTCAAAATGCCAGAATGCTGAAATCACGGGACATTACTGATCCGAATCATGAATCAATACGCTGATTCATAACGTTCAAAACATTATTTTAAGTTCGGCCCATCAGTAAGTCATTAGTTAGTTTTTTTGCGCACAAAAACTATTCTTGTCGCTTCATGAAATTATTGTAGAATCACTGTAGTGAGATGGGCGTTGTAACGACGTCTTTAGTGCCTTTTATGGGTCTTGAGAGAGGAAATGACATTGGTGTCAAAGAAGGCCTGTCTGAGCCATCGGATTTCAACAAAAACTTCTTCATTTGTGTTTCGAAGATTAACAGAGGTCTTACAGGTGTCGAACAACATTAGGGTAAGTAATTAATGATAGAATTTTCATATTTTTTTTGGTGAACTAACCTTTTCCTAAAACTGTATTTCCAGAATAATTTACTTGTAAATTAATAAGTATTTTAATATAATAATAATAATAATGATATAATATTTAAACATTGACTTACTGAAAGTTGACTTTGTCTACTTGAAATCGAGTTTCAAAAATCCCTGAAGTCAAAACACGGCACCTCAGCAAATCCTGAAAGAAATACACATACTCTCAGTTCACTGACACTAAACTAATACTAATAAAAAAATCTAGTGTGACAGTGCCCTCACCTGGTCTGTCGGTGTGTATTCGCTCTGTCGTACAGACTCAATTCTGTCCAGGAAGCTGAAAATGAGGTAAAAGACAAATTTACATTTTACACTACAAAATGATTTACAATAAAAAAACACAATTGCAATATATAGTATACTATATTATATATTGACTGATTGTTTAATCCTTTCATGCATGACTTATGAAAAAAAAAAAAAAAAAAAAAACATCTGTATTTTCAAAGATTATTTTTATTAATTTAGTATAATGCTATAATTTATATCCATTTTCATTTTTACAACATTTTGCTTTATTTAAATGTTATTACAGTTTTTTTTCAACTGCTTACACACAAAATTGTTACTTGTCACACAATTTTTAAAACCTGACACTCAAACACCAGAACCACACACTAAATCTGCAAAACCATACACTAATTTTTGGCCTTTTACTCAGTTTTTAATTTCATTAAACACTTTTTGCAAAACACAACACACAATTTTCTATGCAACACACAAAAATCTGACAGGAAGTTTCTTGATTTCCTTTTATAAACACAACCAATCAAAATGCCACACTAATTCATCAGTGCCTCACACTAACTCCTCACATGTGCAAACACTTGTTACTTTACTTAACAACAACCAATCATAACTTTAGTAGTGGCCTATAAATAGGCCAAAGGTCAAGTAATAGCTTTTGGACAATGGAGGAGACATGTGGAGACATTGATGCTGCCTCCATCCAAGGTAGGATACGCCATACAAGAAGGTTCTTTCTACGGTGTCTGGCAAGAGAGAATATAGCATGTGACGTGGATGAAGTATTGTGGCCGGACCCAGCCCGGAGGAGAGATGGAGCCTAGATACACCCAACCATCTCCACATGCAAGCACACACATTATGTTTGGTTTTACACTACAGTACATGCTACAACACTACATATTTTTGATGTTTTTTTCTTTTCTTTTCAAACTGTGTACACTAATACTACATTTACAACCACGAAGAGCAAAAAATAAATAAAAACATAAATTTTCAGTTTTGGTTTCAATTTTGCTTTTGTTTTTTACTTTATATATTCAACAGCTCTCTCCCAATTACATTCATTCATGTACATGTGAGCTTTTAAAAGAAGAGCTTTGGGTTTTGAATAACAGTGTGTATGACATAATCAAAAATATAACATTATGGTAAAGGTGTTTACAACGTAAGACAAATGTTTGCTTTTGAAATATGTTTGTGATATTTTGACTGTGTTGTTTCATTTTGAAAGAGATGTGAGGCATTTTGCATCTTGTGTGTGGAATTCTTGAATTTGTGTGTTAAGTTTTGAAAAAAAAGAGGAAACCTTTGGAAAATGTGTGTAAGCAGTTGAGAAAACCTGTAAACTGTCCACATATGTGGACACTATTCAAATAAGGCATACAATGGGACAAAGCCACATATGACAATATGGAAATATAGCTACAAGCAGCCATTATCGGCGCCAAGACTCAAACCAACTGCAAAAATGAGCCATTAAAGACATATTAAGTTGATTTTAGAAAAAATAGCAGTACAATTTTAAATACAGTCAATAATAATGATTTAATGGTTTATCACTTTCGACCAATGGGTGGCACTGTTACGAAACTGATGTGGTGTAGTCAGATTGAGGTGACAATGACACATACAAAGTTTAGGGTCAATATGTCAAAGCATTACAGAGATACAGCCAGTTTTGTCTATCAACACGAAATTCATAACTATTTGTCGGCATGGTCTGAAGACGATACGGTTCAATTTTGGTGACAATCGGATAAACAGTCTAGGATGAGTTTGAAAAAGTAGGTTTTTAACAAATAACAAGATGGAGGACAGAAAGGTTTGCAAAATACTGCAAAATTGGTATCCATGTTCTTGGCATGAGCCATTGAATGTACTATGACTAGTTTCATTACAATGGGCTAATTTAATCAAAAGTTATTAGCATTTTTGTACATTGTTTTACAACTTTTGACCACAAGGTGGTGAAAGTTTTACGAAACTTTTTGAGTAGATTCAGGACATAAAGCGGAAAACACATACAAAGTTTTGCAATGATACGCTAATGCATTCGTACCAAGTCTGACAAGTCTGGTATCGTTGGACTCAGCAAGGATTCAGGAGACAAAAACAGTTACTCCCATCAAAATATGTCAACCACACCCAAAGTTATAAGCGTTTGAAAAAAATAAATCTCCACTAGGTGGCTCTGTTTAGAAACTTCTCAGGCTACTTCAGGGCATCGTGGTGATGACCCATACCAAGTTTTGTAATCCATTCATGCGTTCATAAAATACAGCATTTTAGCACATAATTAAAATTGGCTGATATGGTAAAATGGCATATCAATCTACTCGGCATGATGCCCCAAATCTAATGAGACCAATTTTGTGATTTTTGAACACATGGTTCTGAAGTTATATGCCAAAATAGGCATTTTTCATATCTCCGGACCAGTAGGTGGCGCTGCGCGCCATGTGCTGCATGTTGCCCCAGGTCATGCTTGTGATGACATGTACCAAGTTTGGTTTCAATACGAAGCATTGCGGAGATATAGCCTTTAATGTGTTTTTGCAACCGCTACGTAAAATTTGTTAGCGGTTTTATTGAAAATGATTTGACGAATCAACTTGAATTTCATAACATTTTGTCAGCATGTTCTGAGGATGATCTGGTTTAATTTCCGTGTAAATCGGACTAACGCCCTTGGAGGAGTTCGAAAAAGTTGGTTTTTGGTCAATTAAAAATGGCAGGAAAATGTACATAACGGAAATTACGTTTATTGAAAATGATTTGACGAATCAACTTGAATTCCATAACATTTTGTCAGCATGGTCTGAAGATGATGTGTATAAATTTTCGTGAAAATCTGCGCAACGGCCTAGGAGGAGTTTTTTCAGAAAATTTTAAATGGCCGGAAAATTTGCATACCGGAAAATGACATCATTCTAATCGACTTGAGCCAAGGAATCAGAGGAAAAATAATTTTGTTTCTAGCCCTTTGGGTTCAAAGGTTATAAGCATAAATATGAGTGGAACTTTGGACAGGTGCTGGCGCTAGAGGGATTGAGTTTGAGACTCCAAATTTGGTGTACTAATGGGACTATTCTCTATCTGTGTGTCAAATTTCATAACTTTCCCGCATGCTGTTCTATGGGCTGCCATAGACTTCCAAAGTGGAAAAAGAAGGAAGAATAATAAATATAGCTGCAAGGGCCAAGCACAACAAGAGCAAGCAAGGAAGCTAACAGCAGACCAACTGCAAAAAAGACATTTGGAGACAATTTTTAAGCAAAAAAGAGACAATTACATGTTTTGTATAATTATAGCACCATCAAATTGGCACAATCATACCAATTTTTTTGTGTGTCCTCGGAGTGAGCCCATAGATGTGTAGCCGATTTATGTAATAGTCATAGCTCAGAGGTAATTATTCCTCTACATGTTTAGCTCCAAAAAAACTGTTCTCCCCCCCCCCCCCATCACCTGTGTCCTGTCAATTACCTCGTTTAGCCCTGTGTATTTATTTCTCAGTTTCCCCTCAGTGTTTGTCCGTCGTCATTCATCTATAGTGGTGTGTCTGGATGTTCTCGTGATGTTTCTATTAAAAGTTTTCTGTTTCAAGTTCTCCTTTGCCTTCGTGAGTTTGACCTACACACCTGATCGGTAATAGAACGACGGAACAAAACAGTTTTTTTTGCGGCGTTTTCTTCGTGTTTGTTTTGAGTTTCCCCATCTTCCCATGGCTCTCCCCAATGTCCAGCTTCTCTGCCTGGAGCAGGGAGACCGCTCGCTGGAGGCACACACCCGGGACTTCCTCCAGCTCGCGTGCCTGTCACGCTTCCCGGACTGCTCGCTCAGCGTTTTCTACTACGCCGGGCTAAGCGAGTGGTCGAAAGGCACGTGTTCCAGTGGGCGGTCCAAAGGAAGACTTTGCCGCATTCGTGGAGTGGGTACTGGTAAATAACCACTCGCCTTTCATCATCAGATCTGGAGGTCTTGCGGCGCGATAGACGCGTTTTGTGTGCCGCGATGGACGCGATTCCGCCTCATTCGCACGAATAACGCGAATTTGAAGCGAATTGAGCATCTTGCGCGATACGCACGTTACGCACGAGTGGTGCTTTTTGTGCATTCACGCGTTTGAAGCGAATTCGCGTCTACGCCCGAGTTGAAAAATTTGAACTTTGGCGTCAATTCGCGCCGCGTTAACCAATGAGGAGCCAGCTTGCTGCTGCCACGTGATGAGAAACCCTGCATATAATTAAAAAAATACTGATATTTTGTCACTAAATGTAGTTTTAATGCTTTTCAGTTGATAATGTAGTTGTTTAAAGCTAAAATATGTGGTTTACCTAGAATGTTTTACTCATAGACAGAGCCTATTTAAAAAGAACACTCTTGCGCTTTTGGAGTTGTGAGATCCAGGCGATCTCCGGGCGCTCCGCACTCGTTAACCCCAGCGAGAGCAGCCTTTCCTCGGCCAGTCCTTCTGGCGTTTGCCGCTGACTCGGATGTCTATGTAGAGGTTAAACATGACATATACTTCGTCTTGTGTACATCTAATGGGCAATCTTTGGTCCAATTAATCTGTTGTTGCCTACCAAATCATTTTGACTGAGGGCAAAGTTAACTTTCATAACTTTATATTTTATTTAAATATACATGAAGTGAAGATAATCCAGGTAGTGCATGGGCTGAACCATGTGTGGCTGTTAATGCTTAATATATTTCACATGGAGCACCTTTAACGCTTCAAAGGCTTCAAATGCTATTTAACGCTATTTCGCTTCAAATGCTCGACATCTACGCGCGTCCAATTAGCTGCGGACGCGCGAATGGATTAAAAATGTTCACGCATCAAACTAGACGTGGTAGACGAGATTTTGACTCTCAATTCGCGTTTGGTGTGAACGTAGCGTCAGAGTTCCCACCCACCCTCCCTCTTCCTCCGCCGCTGTCTACCAGCCCTTCTGCCTCAACCACACTGCTGTTCCTCATCCCATCTGCTCCTCCCACAAGCAGTGTGGAGTCGCCTCGAAATGTCTGTCCAGCAGTGGCATCTCGCCCAGAGGATCTCGTCGTCACTGCTGGTCTCTTCCCCCAACACTCCACCGCGGCCCGTCGACACATTGGCTACCCCCTGGCTCCTCCCTCCCTCAGTTCCACCGGACCCCCTCAGCGAAACGGCTTCTCCGGGCTCCCTCGTCTCTCCGGCTTCGCCTTGGTCAGTCGTCATCCTTCCTCCACCTTCGGCTTCGTCTGGCTCCTCCTTCCCTTCTGCTCCGCCTTCATCCTCGATCCCACCGGCTCAGACTCTGTCCTGCGGTTGTCCGGCTCCACCTCGGACGGTCGTCACCATGGCTCCACCTCGGTCTCCTGGGCCTCCGGTCTCTTGTGGGCGCATCGACTCCATCAGTGGCTGTTTCCTTGTCGGTCATCCCCAGGGTGTCTCCCACCATCTCGTTGACCCCATGGTTCCTCCCTCCTCCGACTCCGCCCTGGGGCCTCATCGTGGCTGGTCTCTGGACCATCTGGCTCCTGCTCCAGGCTCCCCACTGGCTCCTCCCTCCTTCCACACCCACATGGACTTCCCTTTTCTGTTGGACTGGTTTTCTTTGTTTTGGACTTTGTCTCCCCTTTTTTTCCATACCCTCCTCTGATGTTACTGTTACGGCGCGAGGACGCGCCTACTCACAGGGGGGCGTAATGTTACATGTATGCCCTGTCTCTTGTGTTCAGTTGTGTTTTGAGTTCAACCCCCGTGACCTACTTTCTCCCCAGTCTGACCTACACACCTGATTGGTAACAGTGGTAGAGTAATAACTGCTTTTAATTAATTATTTTGAGATCGAATTCATGCTATATTTTTTTTTGTTATAAATTATGGACATGGCATTTCTCAGTTATTTTGCTTTATTTCCAGATTCAATCATATAGGCTCATTTAGTGCTTTAAATCTCTTGACAAACTAAAATAAGTAAATTACATTTGTATGTAAATACATACACATTTTTCAGATATACAAATATTATGGCTAGGGACACTTTCGCGAAACGCACCCCAGCCTGGAAGTTTTTGTTGATCCTAATAACCTTGATTAGCTGCTTCAGGTATGTTTAATTAAGGCTGGAGATAAATTTGGTGGGAAAAATCAGGCAGGCTTTTGTCTGATATTGAAGCATTAATAGATTTTACAAAAAAAAAAAAAAAAAAAAAAAAAAAAAACTAAAATTATAATCATAGTTTGAATTTTTTTTAAAAACCTGAACTGTTGGGCCACCTGTAGTTATAATGATATAAGACTTCTGAAGCTGATTTTATTTTTAAAGGTTATAATGCTTTTTAGTCTTATTTCTCTTTTATAACTATTTTATACTGTACAAAATGTATTTTCTATCCCCTTACACTGCCCCTGCCCCTAAACCTACCCATCACAGGAAACATTCTGCATTTTTACTTTCTCAAAAAACTCATCCTGTTTGATTATAAGCCTTTTGAAAAGTGGGGGCCGCCAATATTAACCTGACTTTTAATTAATTAATTGGTGTTAGAAATAGCTCATATGAAAAGCTAAAACCCTCCCAAATGATGTTTAATGCACTGAAATAAATAATTTTCACAGAAAAAAATATTTATCATTTAATCAAGACAGAAAGGTCAAATTTTGGCAAGACAAAAGTTTTGTCACCTATACAGAAATTGAACAAATTTACTGCAAATACAAAAATATGTCAGCAAATTAAGTTGTGGTGCTGTGAGATCCAAATTTAATATCTTGTATGACTTCCATGAGCTTGAAGGACTGCATCCATGTGGTTTGGCAATGATTCATACAATTTATTGTTGAAGTCATCAGGAATAGCTAAGAAAGCAAATCTTGTAAAAAAATCTTGATTAGAAATATATTTCAGCGGCACTATATATATATATATATATATATATATATATATATATATATATATATATATATATATATATATATATATATATATATATATATATATATATATATATAATGCATGATCACCAAATAGGTGGGGATGTGCACTAAGTAGGTTATGTAACTCACCATTAAACAAAATAAGAAGGAAGTAGAATGGCATTTTTTTAAGCATCTGTTTCTATGGTGAATCATTGATTTGTTACTCTGTTGAGAATCTCTTGTAAATTAACCAGGAACATATTCTGAGTTATCAGAACTTATTCCGGGACTTGTTTTTGAAACCAGCATACCTTTAGTAACCAAGGTTTGGGTTAATCAACCGAGATTTTAAGGTAACAGTAAGTTAACCTTGCTTTCAGGAATACCCCCCCCCCCCCCCCCCCCTTGACGGCAACATTGTTTTGCCGTCATAACATTTTAGCTCTATTTTTGGTTTCAACAAATGTGATTTCAGAATCAACATCAAATTGTAACATTGATTAAACAATATTGCCAAAGATATAACATTTTTATTTATTTAAATGT
Source organism: Pseudorasbora parva (assembly GCF_024679245.1). NCBI lineage: Eukaryota > Metazoa > Chordata > Actinopteri > Cypriniformes > Gobionidae > Pseudorasbora > Pseudorasbora parva. Next base: position 25,694,775 of record NC_090195.1, read on the forward strand.
TGATTCAACAGCAGTGATGTATTCGTCTCCCCACTGATCAACATCAAAGTGTAACCAACATTTATTTAACAATATTACAATTCATTACTTTTTGTTAATTTCAATATTGCTTCAACAGCAGTGAGGTAGGATGATCAACATCAAAGTGTAACGTTAATTCAACAATATTACCACTGATTATTGTTGTTTATTCCAATAATGATTCAGCATCTGTAATGTAGAATCAACGCTGATTCAACAATATTTCCATTGATTATTTTTGTTAATTTCAATATTGATTCAACATCAGTGATGGTTTCAACATTAAATGTGGATGTAAACGTGATATTGAACCAATATAAGATTGATTCAAAGACATTATCATTGAACTTATTTTATTTTTTTTATTTATTTATTTATTTATTTATTTATTTATTTTAAATTTCACCAAACTTGATGTTGAGCTAACATAACTTCATAATGTTGATTCAATAATATTATCATTGATTTGTGGTTGAAATATCAACATTGCTTCAACATTAACTGAGGGTGCAAAAGTGAAGCAACAACTTTGTAACATTAATTCAATGCATTAAACAAAAGAAGACGGAAGTAGAATGACACCTTTTTTCTTTTCTTAGCGTCTGTTTCCATGGTGAATAAAATTGTGTGTAGTACTTATGCATTTCATAAAGTGTGATTGTGTGTGTGGATGAGGGATTAGGTGTGAGATACAGACAGCTATATTCACCAAATAATGACAGCCACAAATGCAACACTTTTCGAACGGATAACCACCTAAAACATACATTTTTTATTATTTATTTTCCAGTTTCTAAAGTCTATTGTATTGTGCTGTGTCAGTGTTGGCCTCCAGGTGGAGCTCTAGCCCAGATCACTCCAGCCCTGCTTCCTTGCCTCCAATCTTTGACCTGACAACTACATATGTTTACATTTCTTTTGCAACTGTGATGGGTTAGGTTATGCGGTAAACACTACAAGGTGTTATATCCCATTTACAACAACCTTTTTCTCTTGATTTTGAAAGGCACATGCTGTTTGTATCTGCATGGAGGTCAAATAAACTTTCTACCCTCTTCTGGTCTGATGTTTTATAAAATAATTTTGCACTAATAGTATCTGTCAGACAGCAATAGAATTAATAATCAATTAATGAACAATGAATGCATGAACAATACACATTTTAAAGCCTATTACGATACAGTGTCATTTAGGTGACCTGGTTCACTTCAGCAGCACAGTGGAGTTGAGCTGACCTTTAATAAAAGGGTGGCCCCTTTATGCTGAAAGGGACGTGTCAATCGATATTTCCACCTTTTGAATGTCCACTTTAAATGGAGCGGCCTACATGCAAAATGGTGTACAAAATACATGCATATAAAGACAAAAACAAGGTATCCACAGAATATATTGGGAAATTTAAATTGTGTTTTCCGGGGCTGGAAAAGTTAAATGGCTAATGCTTGGATGGACATATATTCAGATCACAAAAATCATTTAAAGCGACTTCAGCATCATGACTCTGAATTCTGAATTTTTTCACACAAGTCCATTGTTGTGACATTTCTGATGTCAAATTCATCTGCCCTACACATCATGTAAGAAAAAAAAGTGTTATGGTCACTTTACATGTCAGTTAGATGGTCTCTTCCTGACTAAGTGGGCAGGCAGTCTTGGCCAACTGCAGTGGCTATAGAGCCCAGACCAAATGTGGTCAGACAAAGGTCTGACTACGCAAGACTAGGTGAACTCTGTGCATTTGCATGTGACCAATAGAGGAAATAAACATGACGTGTCACATATCACTGTACAGCACCCATCACAGATAAATCTATTTATTTTTCATATTAGCTTCATAAAATTGTTTTCCCTTTAGCTATGGAGGTCTTAGCACTTTTTTGTGTATTTTCACAATAGAGGATATGAATTGACTGCCGAAACACGCCCCTCAGCTGGACTGAGTGGCAAAAGAGCCTGCTGCAGGACTTTAATAGGTGAAACTGTGAAAATTTGAGAAAAACAAATTATTAACAGTTTAAACTAAAGGTTGGACTCAGTATTGTGTTCCTTAAAACTTACTGTTGTAAGTGATCCATGGATAATGACATGTAGCCAGGAAACTAGTTTCCTGACATTTATATGTGCCTGATTTTGATACTGGAGAAAAAAAGTTTGACACGGGCCAAATTGTGATGGCTAGGCGACTGGGTCAGAACATCTCCAAAACTGCAGCTCTTGTGGGGTGTTCCCAGTCTGCAGTGGTCAGTATCTATCAAAAGCGGTTTCTAAGGAAAGAACAGTGGCAACAGGGTCATGGCCTCATTGATGAACATGGGAAGGCTGGCCTGTTTGGTTCGATCAAATAGACGAGCTACTGTAGCTCAAATTGCTTAATAAGTTAATGCTGGTTCTGATAGAAAGGTGTCAGAATACATTCTCAGAAAACAAGGTACAGTGCTGTCAATGGGGCAGTACCCTAAGGTACAAAAGTGAAAATGTACATCTTTGTACCTTATTCATCCCATAAATGGTACAAATTAGTACCTTAAAAGGTACATATCAGTACTTTAAGAGTGTGTATTAGTACCGTAAAGGTACGGAGTAGTACTTTAAAGGTACATATTAGTACCCTTTTGGTTTTGTACCTTAGGGTACCGCCCCAGTGACAGAAACGTACCTTTTATTCTGACAGTGTACATAGTGCATCAGTTTGTTGTGTATGGGGCTGCATTGTCACAGGCTAGTCAGGGTGCCTATGCTGACCATTGTCCCCCACAAAAGCAGCAACGGTAAGCATTAGAACTGGACCACGCACAATAAAAGAAGGTCGTCTGGTCTGATGAATCACGTTTTAATTTACATAATGTGGATGGCCAAGCGCTTGTGCGATGGTTACCTGGGGAACCCATGGCACCAGGATGCAATATTGGAAGAAGGCAAGGCAGCGGAGACAGCGTGATGCTGTGGGCAATGTTCTGCAGGGAAACCTTGAACAATCCTGCCATCCATGTGGATGTTACTTTGACCCATAACACCTAAACATTGTTTCAGACCATCTACACCATTTTGTGGAAGCAGTATTCCCTGGTGACAGTGGCTTCTTTCAGCAGGATAATGCGCTCTACCACAAATAAATAGTTATACAGAAATGGTTTGACTAGCACGAGTGTTGACTTGGCCTCCAAATTCACCAGATCTCAATCCAATCCAATCTGTGGGATGTACTGAACAAACAAGTCTGATCCATGGAGGCCCCACCTCACAACTTAATGGATCTGCTTCTAACATCTTGCTTCCAGATACCACAGCACACCTTCAGGGGTCTAGAGGAGACCATTCCTCAACGGGTCAGGGCTGTTTTGGCAGCCAAAGGGGATCAGCACAATATTAGGATATATCATAATGTTATGATCATAATGTTATGCTTGGTCCTGTAATCAAGATGTAATAAAAAAATGCAAGATATTGGCACAAAATTAGAATTGTTTTGTTGCCTGGAGTTTTTCCGCGACCCGGTTTTATCTCTATTCTGTAGTTTTTGGCAATCTGTAAAAATATACCTCACATTTTTTTTCAAATCTATTAGTACAATCAATCTCAAAGTCCACCCCCCATGGTAACACTTTATAACAAGATTCAGTTGTAAGTCATTTATAAGTGGTTAGTTAATGATGAACTAATCATTTACAAAACATTCATAAATGATTATCAAGTGATATGCTAACATTTTATGAATGTTTTGTAAATTCTGTTACAAGTCATTTACAAGTGATTAGTAAATAATTAACTAACAATTTATGAAACATGACTACCCATTCATTAATGATTGAGTGATTTGTTAATTATTTTACTTATATTTAGTAGATTCAGTTATAAGTAATTTACAATTGATTAGTTAATGATGAACTAATTATTTACAAAACATGACAATGCATTTCATAAATGTTACTTTTTTGTATGTTTTGTAGATTCAGTTATAAATTATTTACAAGTTATTAGATAATGATAAACTAATAATTTACAAATCAAGATTATACATTCATAAATGATTAACATGCTAACGATTTACAAATCTGTCATAAGTTAGGCCTATTTTTTAAAAACCTGAAGTCATATGATATCTTTATGTGAAGAACAGAGTTGATCTTCATGTTTTAATCATTGAAATGATGATCCCTTTATGAACGCATATTTCTTATATTAATAATTCAAATAATACTCCTGACTTTTTTAGACACATGACACATGAGAGCCAATGGCATTTTACAATCAAAGCTGACGTAATGACGCAATTGGTCACGAGACACACGACAGCCAATGCTGTCAAAGCTGACCTGACGTTTCTTCCGGGCGGAAAATGTTGAAATGTGTTAATCATTAATCATCGGCCGGTGGATGGACTCGACGCTGCTGACCGCTTTTGGGGATTTACTTCACACAAATCAATCGTTTGGTCTCGGGACACATGGAATATTTGTACTTTTTGAATAAATTGTTCCTGCAGTCGTATCTGCCTGTTTCTTTTAACTATAAAACACAAACGGGTAGGTTTAGGGAAGGGATTGGTTATGTGACAAATAGGAGTTAAATGCTTACAGTATTTAGATGAACTACCTATTTATACATTTCTATTGCAACAGGTGAGGAATAGCAGAATTTAATTTTCACATTTAATGTTACATTTGTTGTAGCAATCAATGGACGCATTTGTAATGTGTGAGAAATATCTACAAATTATGTGTAAAACATTTACAAGTGATGAATAGTCTACACTTTAGATTAGATGACGCTAAAAATGTTTTAAATGCCTTGTATACATGTACAGACCATTTGTAACGGGTGATAAAGATTTACGAATGATGTGTAAAACATTTACAAGTAATGAATAGTCTACACTTTAGATTAGGGGATGCAGAAAGCGTTGTAAATGCTTTTGTACACATTGTATAGATCATTTGTAACGGTGATAAAGATTTGTAAATGATTTATTCATGCGTTTACAACATCATATCTAACAGGTGTGATGAACACTTTGTAGTGTGTACTTTAATGTAAATGCTGACTGGTGAGGGTATAGACAGCTGTCTTCTCTGACACGTGCACCTGATGCTTCACTGGAGGGTAAAACCAGTTCACATTATCACTAGACCCCTCACAGAACACAAGTCTGCACCATTGAGTGAAAGGATTTAACTTAACACTGCAATCCCCTGACTTTAAGTCATTCTAAAATGTTTATTAATTTGACAACTAGTAATTTATCGTTCTTTAAAATATAAATGCATAAATTTATAAATGCATTATTTGGGTTTTAACAGACCAGCTTAAAAATTTAATGATGCATCAATAAATTATATATGCATTATCTACTAATGGTTTGATCATCATTTGTTCATGATTAGCAATTGTTTATTGATATAATGGTACACTGACATTTCAGTGATTAATAATATATTAACTAGTAACTTAATAACCATTTACTAAGGATCTGTTTGATTATATTATGATATGCTATTTTTTAAAGATACCACAGATTTCAAATTGTTAGCATATTATACTTGATCATTTATTAATGTATAATCATGATTTGTAAATGATTAGTTTATCATTATCTAATAACTAATAAATAGTAATAACTAATAAATAATTTATAACTGAATCTACAAAATATACAAAAAAGTAACAATTTAGTAACATTTATGAAATGCATTGTCATGTTTTGTAAATCATTAGTTCATCATTAACTAATCAATTGTAAATTACTTATAACTGAATCTACTAAATATATGTAAAACAATTAACAAATTACTCATTAATCATTTATAAATACATAGCCATGTTTCATAAATCATTAATCATTTACTAATCACTTGTAAATGACTTGTAACAGAATTTACAAAACATTCATAAAATGTTAGAATATCACTTGATAATCATTTATGAATGTTTTGTAAATGATTAGTTCATCATTAACTAACCTCTTATAAATGACTTACAACTGAACGTTATTATAAACTTACCAAATATATTTAATCTCTATATTTAATGCTGGAATGCTACAATATAGTACAAACTCTTTAAATGCATTGCTTAACTCTAAAAGAAAAGGGAAAAACACCATATGATTTGTAGAATTTTGGCATGTTTATTATAAATAATATTAAATGTAATCAAATAATTCAGCCTTAACTGCCTAATGTACACACACACAATTAAAAGTTTATTTGTTTTGTAGGTTATTCATTCTTACAGTAAGTGTGCCTTTTCTGATATTGTAAACTTTTTACTTTTTCAAATCTTTCAATTCATGTAAATTAATAGAACAACTATATCACTGCAATATTTGCCTGTTTAATTGTGATTGTCATTCTTTTTTTATTCAGACACTCAATATAACACTGCAATGACCCTGCACTGTGTTGATTCTTAAGTACAGATGACAAATACGTGTGACAACTCTTTTGCAGCCATTCCTGCACTGCTTTCTTCTTTAGCTAATACACAGAATTTTACATGCTGCCCCTGTTCCAGCTGCTGTGTGAACAGATCGCCAGACACAGGTTCACAGCAGTAATGTAGCTGGTGATCGCACATCAATATACATACAGCCTGACAGCATCAGTCACACCGACAGCTTGTGTGTCTGTCCTCTTTTTCAGTCTCACCCTCTCTTTCTCTTGCTATCTCTCTGTCTCACTCTTTCCTGGCAGACCACAGAGTTTATGCGAGGAGAGACAAGACCATTTTACATCCTGACAGCTCTACTAAACACATGAAGACATGCACCTCTGCATCTCTCTCCCTCTCTCACACAAATGCACAAAAGCTAAAAATAGCTGTAGAACTGGTTGTCTAACAGCAGTCCATGGCCGATGAACAATCATGCTCTAAAGAGGTACCTGCCTGAAATGTCCAATATAGTGTCTCTGAACAACTTCATTAAAAAAATTAAAACAAATTGTTGGTTATTAGTGTGTGCTTTAGTAGTTAGCAGATTCCTTTAGCATGTGAGTAGATACAGTATTTCTGTTCAGCTCAGGCTGTGTAGACAGGCTGAAAATAGATTTGAAATTTTGAATGAAGATTGGCTGTGCCACCAATGCAGACTTGGATAGAAAGAGAAACAAAGATCTGTTATGTGCCAAAAAGCTACACAAACACACTGCCAAACTATAGCCAATGGCCAAGTAGCACATGCAGTCTCCACCTGCATGTAAGGAAATTACTGTCTATATCAGCAGGTATCAATAGTCTATTTTTGTCATTCAAAAAGAGTAACTGAAACTAGGACTGCAGATATACAAACAGTAAACAAAGCAGCACTTGTTTACCATTTTGAATATCAATCATGTTGATCAGTTTCTTCATTTTTTGCTTGGTAAATATTTGCATATGGGAATGCTCAAGTAAGATGACGTAAAATTAGAACAGCCTTCTTTCTGTGCTGTCTTGATTTCTTTGCTCGCTTTCAACACTTTCGACTTTATTCTGGTGCACGGACTTGTTTGCTAAACTGAACAGCCAATCGGATTTATCTCTCTAACCGACAGCCCCGACATGAGCCCGACTAGAGCTGACAAGACCCTCACAGACAGCCTGACATTGGCTGACAGGCTGCTGGGTTCATTAATGTTAACTCATCTTGACTGTTTGTCTTAACTGATTTGCAGAATAAAATTTAAAAAAAAAAATGACAATAATAGGTGAGCACTAGCCAATGGCATTTTTACATCTGCATTAGTTCCACCCACTTCCAATTTTACAACAGATGACTTCATAATCCAGTGGTAATGAGTCAGTCTATAATGTGAAGGATTTCCCAGTCGGTCACGGAGATGTACATCGGACGTTGGTATAATATCTATGAGTCCCTATCAGCTGTGTATAGAGAACGGGCCAATGGCCATAGGCGTATGAGATTTCTCTCTCTCTCTCTCTCTCTCTCTCTCTCTCTCTCTCTCTCTCTCTCTCTCTCTCTCTCTCTCTCTCTCTCTCTCTCTCTCTCTCTCTCTCTCTCTCTCTCTCTCTCTCTCTCTCTCTCTCTCTCTCTCTCTCTCTCTCTCTCTCTGCCGCGCAGCGCAGGTATAAATAAGAAGCGGATACAATGCACATTTGTCATTCATTTTGGACTGTGTGTTGCTGATGAGTGCTATAAAGAGAGGAGAAGCTTTTTCTGTGTTGGGGTGAAGGCATAACAGTGAGAACCACAAACTCACTGAGAGTTAAACAACTGCTGTTATCACATCATCTCTCTTGGTTCGGTGAGCGTTCCAGTATTGAGTGCAAAACACAGGCTGCAGTATCCCATGTGTTGTTGCCGTGGCCATCTCCCTGTGTGCTTCAGCAGGTTAAAAGAGCTTTTTTTTTTCCCTAAAAGAGTTACATAAGGTTTGACCCTGTCTCTTTTTCAAGATTTAACAGAGAACATGAGAGCATGATCATGTTGGTGCGCTGTTCGTCTAACCTTTCTCATAAAAGCTTGAGTGTTCAGTGCACCATGTGCCGTAGAGCGGGCGGCTGACACCTCTGGAAGCTCCATGTCTGGTCTCTATGGGTTGGAGCGAAGGCACTCTCCCTCCACCCTCAAAGTATATGTTGCTGCCATTGCCGCACAACATGACAGTAGTTGTGGTAAGTCAGTGGAGAAGCATGATCTGATCGTCAGGTTCCTGAGGGGAGCGAGGAGTCTAAATCCGCTTTGCTCTCATTCTATACCCTCTTTATACTTAGCTCTGGTGTTAACCGCCCTACAGAGAGTGCCCCTTGAGCCTTTGTAGTCAGCATAGTTAAAAATCTTGTCTTAGAAGACAGTGCTCCTGATTACATTGGCTTCCATCAAGAGGGTAGGGGACCTGCAGAATTTTCGGTCGACAATTCGTGCCTGGAATTTGGGCTTGTTAACTTTCACATGATCCTGAGACCATGGCCCGGATATGTGCCCAAGGATCCCACTACTCCCTTCCAGGACCAGGTGGTAAACCTGCACTGTCCTCGGAGGAGGCAGACCCAGCTCTGGGTTTTCTCTGTTCTGTCCGCGCTCTGCGGGTGTATGTGGACAGAATGCAAAGCTTCAGGAACTCGAAAAGCTCTTCATCTGTTACGGAGGCCAGCAGAAGGGAAGGGCTGTCTCCAAGCAGAGGATGGCCCACTGGATAGTGGATGCCATCGCCTTGCCCATTTGGGTTGAGAGTCCACTCCACTTGGAGTAGGAGTGTTACTTATGTCTGGTATTGTGAATAGCATAACACAGAACTACCAATGCACTGTATGGGCATAAATATTCACTGATGCAGATTTTTTGCAGCATAGATCTCTATAGTGTAACTTTGCAGATTCCTGTATTATTACTATATCCGTAGTATTATGTAAATTAATAATGTTTACACATTCTCTGTTTTTCCTGGACCAAAAAAAACAAACAAACAAAAAAACAAAACAAAACAAAAACATAATCAGACAAGACTTTTCACAGCTCCAGGGCTTTTCTGAAAACTACAGATTGTACAGAACTACAGATTTTATGATAAAACTCGGATCCATGACAACATCAACATTCAGAAGGACATGAATTATGGTCACGTAATTTGATTGACAGCTCTAGACCAAATGAGCACTCAAGGTCCTATCTCTCGCAAACCAGGAACAACAAAGACAGACAGCACTCTTTTAGATCTTTCAGTTCTTCAGGTTTTGTCTGTATGACAAAATATTTAGCAAAGTGAAAATAAGTCAATATTTCTCCAAAAATGCAAAATTACATAATTTTAATTACATAATAACAGACGCTGTTTATATGCAGTTGTGTTAACACAAATAAACCGAGCAGATGACTGAATACAAGTGCGTGTTTTTATTCTATTCAAAATATCATTGTTACTGACTACTTTGCATTCCTGACATGTCCTATACACCGTGACACATGTATAAAAAATAAATAAATAATAAATTAAAAAAAATACTTTACATCACAATTGGAAGCTATTACAAACACTTAATGGTGGTTTATAGTGTTTTTCAAGTAAAATTGTAATACTAATCTTTTAAATTGTATATAACTTGATGCTAATTGTAACTGATTTAAATCCAAATAGGTGGACTAATGTATAGTGGGATCAAGTGTAGATGGGCAAGCCTTGCAACGCCAGAATAAAGGCTAATAATGACAAAAGAATGATAAAAGAATAATGAAGATTAGGTCTCTCACCCGGCAGAGGTGTGAAAGTTTTTTGTTGTTGTTGTTGTTATTTTTTTCATCTTCCAATGAGAACAATAGAAACATGAATCCATTTCGCCACACTATAGACAATAAGTGCAAGTGGGTGTAAAAGAGTGCAAGTGGGTGTTTATCTCAGCACCCTCTCTAAAAACGTGGATGGCATGGTCTTAGAGAATGTTTCATACAATTCATAGTTTTTAGATAATGTCCTCATATTTGAAATTAAGCATGCAAACACATGCAACACACTTGTGGCTCTACACTTCAGCCACATCATATTTTTATACATTTAAAAATATGTATTTTAGTTTGGTTTTATGTTTAATATTATATACTGTATCTCAATATTTACACAGCCTGAAAAATGTCAGCTTGCTGTGTTCTCTCCATATTTACGATTCTTTGCAATCTTTAGCTTTAGCCTAAATCACGCTGGTTCCTTTACTGGAAACCGAAAGTAACTCACTCCCGCTTAATGTTACCTCTTTAAATTCTTGCACCCAGAAACAATACAAGTATATATTGTTATGACTAAAAATTTGCGAAAAAGTACTTCCTACTAAAGTAAAGCGGTATTTTACTCTGGTAAACGTATCCATAGCAGACTGATGAGAGTGGCCTTGGATAGCAACATGCCCAGTATATTATTAGTGTTTTTTACCTACCTTACGGAAAAGGGAAGACAAAACTTTTTTCCCCTGTTTTCCTCAAGTCAGGTAGCACTGATTTACAATTTCCATCAACTTCTTTGTCTGAAGGAGACATGCAGGCAGGTCCGAGGCATGGCATTGAGAAGCAGTGTATAGTTTCCCTTCTCAAGGGACTATGGCTACAGTCACAACCTGAGATGTTCCCTTTCAGAGTGGAACTCAACACTCTTCACTAAGGGATACTAAGGAAAAAAAAAATGAGGAATGCATTTACAGCTGTCCTCCCTTCCTTGTGGGCCAGGAGGTAGCCACATGCGAGTCAAGAGCAAAGCTATGTTTAGCTATGTCAATTTATCATGCATGACACAGCTCATCTGGAATACTGGCACATGGAGAACACTTTGAAAGTGTCATGAACTGGCTTTTTTATTTTTATATACTGTTGTCTGAGGTCACCTAATGATGTTTGTCTGGTTATTACATTCAAAAACATCATAGTCTATAACATCATAAGTAATAGGCTATTTTCTACACTGGTTTTGAGATTCTCTCCAAAACGCTGGATTTTGATGGGTGCGACGCACTGGAGACTTGGAAGTAATTGCCCACGGCTAGGATGCACACAGCCCGCAAGATCGGGCGATATTAGCGCAAACCGCGCGCACACACATACACGTGTATGCCTCCTTTCAGATGTCAAATCGAGAGAGAGAATAGCTGTCACGGTTCATGAATTCATCGTCTCCCTTCTCTGTGTCTTGTGAGGTTGTGTTGGAGGTGTGGTCACTGATTATGGGGCTCATCACCTTCACTTGCTGCACTCATTATCCACACTACACAACCTGGTCTCTCACTGGCACCCATTGTCAGATCGTTTCAAGCGCTCCTGGTGTGGCTTGCCTTCAGCTCCAGTTCCCCTTGGGGATATCGCTGTTCCGGGTCCAGGATTACAGCTTCGGGTTGTCCGCTGCATCCCTGCTTCGCTGTTCTGCCGCTCTACTAGCAGATCCCTGCTTTTCAGCTGTTTATGTTAGCTTTATTATGTTCTAGATTTAGTCCTCAGATGCCACGTCCATAATTTATAACAAAAAAAATTAATCTAGCATGAACTCTATCTCAAACTCTATACTCCACCACCTGCGTGACGTCAACAGTCGTGACTAGCTAGTTGATTTCTTCAACAATGCATCATACTATGTTAGTCAAGGAGTGAGTAACGTCATTTTACACCCTTGGTTGGTGATGCCACAAGCAAACTTCTGCTGGACGCTGGCCAAGTACATCAACTTTGCCCTAAGGGTCGACGGAGATTCTTTCACTTGTTAGTTTCCATGGACACTCATTCAATCATCACAGCTGTTCATTATTTTGTCATTACTATGTATTTAAGTTCCTCTTTGTGCACTCTTCATTTGTCCGGTATTGTTTATGTATTGCCAAGTGGGTATGGAGGTTCTATAGAGGGTAGGGGTGTTGCTATATACTAGAATTGTGATGTATAAAAAATGAAATATTATTATTGTGTTAATTAGGGGTGTCAACATAGTGGTATTGGTGATAACCGTAATATTTCAAATAAATAGTACACATACAATAATATTGCACGTAATTACCCAGCACCATACTCTAAATATCTTTAGAAATCAGTTTTTGTCCTAGTGTACTAGGGCATATTTATAATAATTTAATTACTTAAAGTACCTCTATTATTTACTGTTTTTGACCTTTGATGAATGTAAACCTGTTGTAGGACACCTCAAAAACTAAATTAGGAGCCTTTAAAATAACATAATAGGGCCACTTTAAATATTTACAGTGAGTGGTATGCCTATTTCGGCCTCAAGCACATAAAGCTTGACACAAAGCACTGGCAAAAGTAGGCTAATGATTATGAATGTGTCTAAAAAAACAGCAAATCAATTTTAATTGTTTTTTTTAATAAACTAGTGTTTTCTGAGTCAGTGTTGCAAAGATGAAGTTTGATGATGCTGACTCGTCATCATGAGACAAGTAGCTGATACACTGAGATTTGGTTAATTTTTGTGGCATGCTGCACTTCAAAAAAACCGAGATGGCAGAAAGCGCATCCTGTGTTTTTTTTGGTTTAGAAAAGCACAACGTTTTGTAATGTGCGTGTACAGTAATAAATTACTTTTGCAGTTTGGAATGATGTATATAGCCTACTCTTATCTGTATGATCAAAAATGACAGCAGTGCCGGACCATGGGGTCGTGGGGCCCTAAGCAAGGTCATCAAAAATAAGCCCCACTTGAGTAAAAACTATGTTGACACAGTGAAGAGAAAGCACATCAAATTACAATTTCAATATTATATTATATAATTATAAGTGTACTGTATAAATGTAATATATTAATTTATATATTTTAAAGGTGCTCTAGAATGGAAAACTGCATTTACCTTGGCATGGTTGAATAATAAGTGTTATATCAGGACCACTATCATCAAATATGATTGATTGACCATTAGCATATATTTTGGATAGGTGGTATGGTTCCGTTCTGGGCAAGAGCTCTCTGCACATCCAAGCAGCCTAGCAGGGATAAGAGCAGGGAAAGCAGCAATAATCCCCCATAGGGTAAAAAGAACAGAAACAACATTATGTATCACAGATATCCTTAATGTTCATATTAAATGTACAAAATAATTCAGAATTTTACTCTGGTTCAGGGGGTATAAGAATACCAAATCCTGACTGACGAGAGGAGGAGCTGGGGGTGGAGGAGGGTAAATGAGCTCTGGAGAAACGTGATAGCTGCTGATAGTACTGAAGGAGCTTTTATATGTATGCTGTAATAGACGTTGTATTCCTATAGGTAAATGTGATCAGCTGACAGCCAGCTAATGTGAGTTTGACTAACATGACCTGCCAGAACTGATGCTACACTTGATTTTATGTCAGGACCACTATTGTGAAATATGATTGACTGACTATTAGCATATATTTTGGATTGGCGGTATGGATCCGTTCTGGGCAAGAACTCCCTGCGCAGTCTAGCATGGATAAGAGCAGGGACAGCAGCAATAACCCCCAGAACAAAACCAATGCAGCCATCCCTAAAACACGACTATGCTGAAATCTGCTACTAAAAAAACACTAAAAACCAAATTTTGGTGAAACTTTATAATAAAGTTCAGTTGCAAGTAATTTAATAACAGGCAAAAAAAGTACAGGTCACAGGTATTTATCGCAAAAACTGACCAAAAATATTATAAAAGTATTAGCTCATGTTACATTCCAAGTTTTCTGAAGTCATACAATATCTTTATCTAAAGAACAGAGTTGATCTTAATGTTTTAATCGTTGAAATGATGATCCCTTTATGAACGCATATTTCTCATTTAATTTGAATCTTTAGCATGACGCAATCGGTCACATGACACACGAGAGCCAATGGTATTTTACAATCAAAGCTGACGTAATGACACAATGACCCAATGCTGTCAAAACTGACGTGACGTTTCTTCCGGCCGGCAAATTTTGAAATGTGTTAATCATCGGCTGGTGGATGGACTTGACGCTGCTAATCGCTTTTGGGGATTTTCTTCACACAAACCAATCGCTTGGTCTCTGGACACTTGGAATATTTGTACTTTTTGAATAAATTGTTCCTGCAGTCGTATCTGCCAATTATATTTTATCTGCCTGTTTTTTTTTATATAAAACACAAACTGTTAGGTTTGGGGAAGGGATTGGGTTATGTGACGAATAGGAGTTAAATGCTAACAGTAATTAGATGAATTACCTTAAACATTTCTATTGCAACAGGTGAGGAATAGCATAATTTAATTTTCACATGTACATTTGTTGTAGCAATCAGGGGGCACATTTGTAATGGGTGAGAAATATCTACGAATTATGGGTAAGACAATTACAAGTGATGAATAGTCTACACTTTAGATTAGGGGATGTGGAAAGGGTTGTAAATGCCTTGTATACATGTACAGATCATTTGTAACAGGTAAGAAAGATCTACTAATTATGTGTAAAACATTTACAAGTGATGAATAGTCTACACTTTAGATTAGGGGACCCAGAAAGGGTTGTAAACGCCCTGATACATGTACAGATAATTTGTAACGGGTAAGAAAGATCTACGAATGATGTGTAATTTTACAAGTGATGAATCTAGCCACAGGAGGTCACAAGCCAGTGTACCTTTTGTGCCGGTTCCAAGCCCGGATAAATAGAGGGTTGTGTAAGGAAGGGCATCCAACATAATTTTTTTTGCCAAATTCATTATGCGAATCATAAATATAACTTCCATACCGGATTGGTTGGGTCCCGGGTTAACAACAACCGCCATCAGTGCCGTTGACAAACAGGGCACTGATGGAAATTGGGCTACAGTAAGTCAAAGCAGGAGAGGAGGAAAGTGTGTTAGAGGAGGAAGGCGTGTCCGTAGGCAGAGAGAGAAGAGGAAAGGCAGGTGTTTAGGATTGAAAGTAGGGACTTTGACTGTTGGAACAATGACAGGTAAAGGCAGAGAACTGGTAGATATGATGCAGAGGAGGAAAGTTGACATTCTGTGTGTCCAGGAGACTAGGTGGAAAGGGAGCAAGGCTAGATGCATTGGAGCAGGGTTTAAACTGTTTTATATTGGTGTGGACAGGAAGAAAAATTGTTGGAGTTGATCCTGAACTGATGGGAAGGTTTGAGCTTCAGAAAAGGAACCCAGAAAGACAGAGGTTGGTAGACTTTGCTAAAAGTATGGAGGTGGCTGTGTTGAACACGTACTTTCAGAAGAGGCAGGAACACAGGGTGACATATAAGACTGGTGGCAGGGGCACACAAGTGGACTATATCTTATGTAGATGCTGTAATCTAATGGAAATTAGCGATTGTAAAGTAGTGGTAGGTGAGAGTGTAGTTAGACAGCATAGACAAGCCCCTTCTTGTTTGCGGTGGTGATGGACAGGCTCACAGATGAGGTCAGACAGGAATCTCCATGGACTATGATGTTTGCGGATAACATTGTGATCTTTAGTGAGAGCAGGGAGCAGGTGGAGGAAAGTCTAGAGAGGTGGAGGTTTGCTCTGGAGTAGGGATGGTGAAAACGAAACATTTTGTTGACCTACCACCAAGCCTCGTTAGCTGGTTGAAACCGATTAACCGATCAGTTTAAAATATTCTACGCTATTTGAAATAACAGCCGCAAGCTGCGCCTGCAATTTCGCAACTCTGTCGCATCTCTCTATGATCTCTCTGCCACTCAGCCTCCCGCTCTCTCTCTCACACACACACACACACACACAGTCCCGGCGCCGCCGCCTCCCTTCCACTCACGTCACTTTTTTAAAATCCTCTACAGCACGTAATATGAGTCCCCTGTCCCTTGGTTCGCTGAGGAGCTTGTTTGTAATCGGAGGAAAAACGGCTCCTTAGTTTCGAAATGGTTTGGGTACAAGGTGATAGTGTTGAAAATAAAGGCATTTGTCAAGCGTTAGAAGCTCATTATAGAAATTTAAGAAAATGACAGCTCCGAAGAGACGCCGCTTTAGTTCGAGGTAGTGCTTACAGTGGTGGGCCATCAGGGCCTTCTCTGCTGACCCTGTCAATCATATATATATATATATATATATATATAATAAGTATTATTATTATTATATATGCCCCATTTCTCTTTTTAAAATCTTCTCACGAACGTCCGCTGTCAGTTGTCACAACCTGCTAGGCCATTAACGATGCTTGGTTCATTGTTGCCAAGTCTGGAATGGGGTTGCATTTAGGCTACTGTTGCTTTGGGGTGTTTGTGGCCTATAGTCCACAGGTTAAGTTGTCTTTGCTTACGCAATATTTCTACCGCCCACGCCCCGCATTTTGGGATATTTTGGCCCATTCTGGCTGTGATTCCAAAACTTTTGAATAACAATTGGAGGGGTTTTGTTATTCAGACCTGGCAACCCTGTCCCTTGGTTCGCCCTTCCTGCAGCTTAATGCACTTCGTGCACTTTGAAGGCGTGGCCTGGCCTTCGAAGTGTGCACCCTTCACTTTGGGACACAGCTAGTGTGTTGGTGAACCGGGAAGTTTAACTGCAACAAGGTTTGTAAAAATATTGTGGGGTAAATAAAAGGTAATTATAATTTTTTTTTATAACATAGGTTATTGTGGTCTGACATTTTGTTATGTAGATACATAATGAAAAACTTAAGACAACTATACAAATTGAAATCTAGAACAAAACACATAAGAAACAAATTTTAGACTGAACAAAACAAAAACTCCATAACACCTTTCTAATGTGTACACAGATGTAAATATTGCCGTCAATGCATAGTACAAGTGAAATGGGTGAATGTTTGCATGTCCAAATTTATATAGTCAACAGGTTAACCTGTGACATTTCTCCCCCCTACTGCAGTCACACGAGGTGTCCTAGAGAGGTAATCTGCTGTACAATTCTGTGATCCAGCTTTATACAAAATTTCAAAGTCAAATGGCTGGATGGCTAAAAACCATCTGGTGATATGGGCATTTGTGTCCCTCATCTGGCCTAACCTGGCCAATGACCTATGATCAGTCTCAAGTTTGAATTTGCGTCCCACCAGGTAATATTTTAAAGAGTCCAATGCCCATTTAATTGCTAGGCACTCCTTCTCAACCATAGAATACCTGGATTCACGGGGAAGGAGCTTCCTGCTGATGTAGGCAATTGGTTGAAGTTGCCCTTGACCTTCCTGAAGTAGTACAGCCCCAATGCCATACTCAGACACATCAGTCTGCACAGTGAAAGTCTTTTCAAAGTCTGGACTTTGTAAAACAGGCTCTGTGCATAAGATGTCCTTTAGGTCTTGGAAAGCCTTCTCACAAGTCCTGCGTCCAGTTAACTTTATTCGACTTGTCTTTTTTAGTTAAATCAGTTAGGGTAAAGGCTTGTTCAGAGAAGTTGGGGATAAAATGCCTGTACCACCCGCCAATATCCCTTGCAGAGGTAAAGTATGGTGAGATAACTTGCTCTTCCAAGACTTTCCACTATCTCATCTACCCTTGGCATGGGATACGGGTCAAATTTGCTCATACTATTGAGCTTGCGGAAATCCAAACAGAAGCGAAGACTGCTATCCTTCTTCGGCACTAAAACTATAGTTAGCAGATTATCATCACTCAATGGCTGGTTGTCTAGTGGTGTCTGCAAAATAACATAGGGTTCATAGACAATTGGAAAAGTTTTTGGGGCAGACCTGACCTGTTGAAGATAGACGGCATTCATCCCTCCTGGGCTGGTGCTGCTCTTCTCTCTAGTAATTTGGCACACAGTCTTAGAGCTAAACCTTGACTCACTGGGGCCCAGGTCAGGAAGCAGACAAACTGGCTAAACCAACCGCCTGCTAGCTGTCTCACGTCACCAAAGTCAGCTAAATCCCAGCACATAGAGACTCTTTCACCTAGATATTATCACATAGAGACTCTGTCTGTTCCCCGAATTAATAAATACAAAAAACCATCACAACCATTCAACAGTAAAAATTTAATTGATGTTCAACAAATAAACAACATAATACGGATGAACAATTGATAAAGCTTGGGTTGCTGAATATTTGATCCCTTTCTCCAAAAAACGCTTATTGTTAGTGATATGATTATAGATCATAACCTAGATGTCCTGTGTTTGACAGAAACCTGGCTAAAACCTGACGATTACATTACTTTAAATGAGTGCACCCCCCGAGATTATTTTTATAAACATGAGCCATGTCTGAAAGGTAAAGAGAGATGTGTTTTGCTGTAATTTATAATAATATCTTCAGTATTACTCAGAAGTTTAGTTTCAAATATAATTCCTTTGAAGTTTTGGTGCCTTATGTAACGTTGTGTAGTGTAAATGATAAATCCCATTTGACATTTGTGTTGGCTACTGTATACAGTCCACCAGGGCACAATACAGACTTTATCAAAGAATTTGCTGGTTTTCTATCAGAGTTAGTACTGGCTGCAGATAAAGTACTAATTGTTGGTGATTTTAATATCCATGTCAACAATGAAAAAGACGCATTGGGATTGGCATTTAGAGACATTTTAAACTCTATTGGAGTTAGACAACACTTATCAGGACCCACTCATCGCCGTAATCATACTTTAGATCTATTAATGTCACATGGAATAAATGTTGATACTGTTAAAATTCTGTAGCAGAGCGATGACATCTCAGATCATTACCTAATATCATGTATACTTAATTTACCTAAGGCTGCAAAACCATCCCCTCGCTTCAAATATGGCAGGACGATAACCGCTGCGACTAAAGATTGCTTTGTACATAATCTTCCTTATCAGTTCCATATCCTCAGCATTTCAGATAGCCAAGAGGAACTTGATGTTGCAACAGAAACTATTGACTCTGTCTTTACTAGCACTTTAGACATAGTTGCTCCCCGGCGCTTAAAGAAGATTAACCCTTTAGCCGCCAGAGGTTTTATCCTAAAACGGTTGATTTTGACATCTTAATTTCAAAATGCTGTATCTTAAAAGTGATAAAAGATAGAAACTTTCTGTAAATTAGAGAAATATTAAGGAGGATCCTAAGTTTATGCGGAGATTACATTTTCCCATCTAATTTGCATATTATGACATCACAACGTGGGGGCAATCTTGGATTATAGAATTTTCATGAAAAGCCACGTTTAAATGATAAAATGCTGCACTTCTTTCCCCCCAAAATGTCCCTAACTTTCTGTATGCTATATTGTGCAATACTGAATGTTCACGTAAATAGTAAATAGTAAACAACAGAGCCGAACAGCCCTATACGCTCACTACGCAAGCTGCGTAGGGCCCCGCAATTTACTCAAGGCCCCGCCTCCCCCTCGTGTCAAAGTGCGTCAATCAGTGTTAAACACTGATGATAAAATTAAGCGGAATTATCCTTCTGGCCATGAAAAGAGGGGAAAAACCACCATGAGAGTGAATTGCAGGAACAGCAATCAGGTAAACTTGTGTTCTCTCCTAGGGCTGGGCGATATGACGAAATATATCGTCTGGACGATAGAAAATGTCTATCGTTTTATATAAGGCTCTATCGCTTACGCCACGATAAGGCGTTTACGGCAGAATTTTACGTCAAGATGCACCTCACGCCACGGCATGCCCATGCACGCTGCAATACATAAACAAACATGGAGGAAGACGGTAGTAGACGCGTTCAGACCAGGGTAATTCTCCGAGTAATTATGCCAGAGTGGTGGCATAAGCGCTCAAAGCAAACTTCAGACACAGACGCTGCTACGGGCTTTTACGCTTGGCACACCATATAGCCATTTATTGAAATATTTTAATGGCAGGTGTTGGGATGGCGAAAACTAAACATTTTCTTGACCGACCACCGAGCCTCATTAGCCGGTTGAAACCGGTTAACCGATTAGTTTAAAATATGCTGCGCTATTTGAAATAACAGCCGCGAGCTGCGCTCCCCCTGTCTCTCTCTCTCACTCTCACACACACACACACACACGCGCGCACTGTCCAAGCGCTGCCGTCTCCCTTCCACTCACGTCACTTTTTTAAAATCCCCCACAGCGCGAAACACGAGTCCCGCAAACGCGCCGCCGAGGAGCTTGTTTGTAATCTGAGGACAAATGGCTCCTTAGTTTCGAAATGGTTTGGGTACAAGGTGATCGCGTTGTAAATAAAGGCGTTTGACCAGCGTTAGAAGCTCATTTGAATCATTGCCGCGACTCATTTAAGAAAATGACAGCTCCGAGGAGACGCCGCTTTAGTTCGAGGTAGTGCTAACAATAATAAAGAAAGACGATCAACACCTTATGTGTTACCGCTGAAATGAAGATGTAATATATTTCCAAATGTAAGCCCATCTTAAGCGAAATGCACGCTTCATATGTCGTCTGCCCCGGCTCTAACCTCGAGTGTTTACTTTTTGCAAACCTTGTGAGCGCGCAAACCCAAACGCTGTGACCTCGTGCAGAATGTTTTTATTGGTTTATTAAGTACAAACAGGCGAGTTATGAAAAATTGAGTGCGAGGGATGTTCAATCACACAAAATGTTTTTGGAATGAGACGGCCAACTGTGGTAGCGTTTAGTCCACTGTCTATAATAGCCTAATTTAGAGATCACTTTTTTATTTATTTTAACCGACAACTTTGATCGGTTAACGTTGATACGGTCAACCATCGGTCAACGGTCATCGGTTAACATCCCTAGGCAGGTGTTGACTTTACCAACAGTCTTGCTTTAAAAAAAGGTTCTAAATAAAATAAAAATGTAGTCCATACTACCTTTATTTGTTTTGTATATCATTTCAAACTTTATTTCCACATTGCAATTTTGTATAGACTATTCATAAACTGAATTAACAGAAAAATTGCTATATCGTTATGTATATCGTTATCGGGATATCAAATGAGCTATATCGGGATATGAAATTTTGGCCATATCGCCCAGTATATTCTCTCCTCTCCAAGTTTGATGTCAGCAAATAACAGTAGGCCTACCCTAAAGTTAAGTTGATGTGCATCTCTTCTGTTGTCTTGCAAAGCTGGATAGGCAGGCTATGCATCTCTTCTTCTGTCTAGCTAGCTAATGCCAGCCGCTTTCAGGACTGTGTTCTGTGTCTTTGTGCCTGAAAATTAACATGCGTTCATATGCGCGTGCACGAAACAAAACGTGTATTTTCCAGCAGAAATATCTGTGTGGATACCAGACCGACAGAACAATATATGTGCGTGATGGTCCTCCTCCTCATCATAAGTGCACGTAGGCTACATACTTTTAAAACATGACAATGACTATAGTCTTAGTCAATGTTTAGTTAAAACTCTTAACTACTGCACAAATTATGCAAGATGGAAAGCAATGTATTGACAATTTGACATTGATTGACTATTGATATATAAGCTATATTAATTTTAAAATGTTGATATTAATTAGCTGGACATACTGGTCAATATGGATGCACATCCCTCAGTAAATAATAACAATAAATCAAATATTGCTTTAACATGCATAATATAAAACACAGTTGCATCCTATGGCAAGCCATTTTAGCTTTTATTTATTCACAATTTATGCATTTTTAATGTCAATAAATAAATGTTCACTGTTTACATTGTGAATTCTTGATATAAGGTATGGGATTTTTACTAGTAACAATGTCTTTTTGATATCAGGGATTATATGTTCACTTGTACAATAGTGAATTCTTGATATCAACAATGATGTCATCACTCACAGATTCTTGATATCTGAATCACTAGTTCACTAGTTAACCCTTGTATGGTGTACAGGTCTGTGGGACCCGTTTTCATTTTTTATCGAAAGAAAAATTATACGATTAATTATTTTTTCAAACTGAGACTCATTGGCTTTGGCTCATTTTCTGTGAGGAATATATATCAGAACACATTTTCAATGACCACACACTGTACACCCCCCCTACACATTTATATTATTTATATACAGGATGTTCCAGGGCTAATAAAAGTGTGGGAATTGTTGGTCCTGTGTACCTTTACTCTGTCCTCCTCCTGTCAGGGCCTGCTGTTAGTGTATGTGTGTTCTTGTATATGGTTTATGAGGACACAAATATGTATAATGACATGGATATTACAACGTAAACATGGTTTATGACGATATCTGTGTCCTCATACTAAAACATACAAAATTGTGTTTTTTGAAATTCCCAAAAATGTCAAAAGTTTTCTGTGATGGGTAGGTTTAGGGGTAGGGTTAGTAGGGGGATTGATTATACAGTCTGTACATTAGAAAAACCAGTATGCCTATGGAAAGGAACCATACACCACATATCCAAGTGTGCATACGTGTGTGTGTGTGTGGGGGGGGGGTGCATGTGTGTGTGTTATGGTTGTGTGTGTGTGTATGTGTGCGCATGAGTGTGTGTGTGTGTGTTTGTGCGTGTGTGTGTGAGTGTGAGTGTGTGTGTGTGAGAGAGAGAGAGAGAGAGAGAGAGAGAGGGAGAGATAGAGATATTGGCCCTCATTTATCAATCTTGCGTAGAAACGGGTGTATATGTTGGCGTAAGATTATGCTTACACTCCTCTCACCGCCTGATTTATGAAACTGTGCGCACCTCTGCAATTCAGGTGTACGCAATACTTGCCCTTGATAAATCCCACGGCTGAAAACGATCGTCATTAGAATAACACGCCCCTATATATTCAAGTCTCCGCCTCCCCCACGCCCTCATTTTACGCCATGGACAAACAGAAGACGGCAAAGAAGCGAAACTTCTCCAACGTGGAGATCGGGCGCGCTCAATCATCTCTTTAGTCCACTAGTCAGGGCACTGATTAGGACATAAGTTAATGGGCTGACTCCCTGATCAGTGCTCTGACTACTGAACTATTGAGATGATTGAGACGCGCCCATCGAGACCACCAGGGAAGTGGAAAAAAACCCGAAATTGTTTTATTTTGGAGTTTAAAGAGTGGGATTAAAGGCGCTCACAAAAACAAAATATGGACCCAAATTACGAGTAGCTACTGTTAGTGTGGGGGTTGAGAAGCGCACTCCAGCAGTTTAAATAACTGTTTGGATGATAAATTACCATCACAATGCATTATTTTACAGCACGTTTTGAAATTAGCATTTAATTTCGTATCACGGCACATGTATTGGGGTGTACAATAGTGATGATGTATTGTGGAGTAAGATTCATTCACATTAATAATTACATGACAATTTGTAAGATTCTTCTTCTTATTATTATGATTATTATTCTTAATGATGCTTGTTATTTAGAAGAAGAATGCCGTTTTTATTGATTTTATTATTATTTAAAAGAAGAAGGCCATTTTTATTATTTTGTCAGTCTGAATTATTTTAGTCCCAGTCCGTGCGCAGCTGCTGAGCCAGGCGCGGGCCTGAAACGTCAGATAAAGCGCACAGGCTCGCGACTGGAGGAATACAAATGCCTACAGATCAAACGCTTTGGTAAAGTCACACAAATTAAACATTGACGTTCATGTTGCACAAAAATAAACACTAAATGTTGTTGTTGTGGTTTTTAACAGTGGGTCATATAGCATATCTTGTCAGTGCGTTTTGTGGTGTTAGGAATTGTTTTTCTGCGCATTTTCCCACTAACTCAAACGTGCGTACACCACCTCCTGAGCTGGCGGAGGATTTGAGCGTGCCGTACGCCAACGTCCATATTGATAAATCTCAAAGTCACCGTGGGTTTGGGTGTACGCAAGGTGTACGCTGGAAATTTGGTGTACGCACTTTTGATAAATGAGGGCCATTGTGTGTGAGTGTGAGAGAGTAGCTACAAGAGTGAGTTTTGTTTCTACCCCTGCCGTTCCCACACGAGGTAGCAATTCTTACATGTGATCTAACAAAGGTAAAGAGAAAATATTAACAATCTATGCTGCTTATATTGCTTGTAATTGGGATGAAGTAAACATCTGTTGAGTATTTTAACATAATATTTTATTTTGAGTTGAACTAAAAACCCAAAAAATGCAGCGGGTCCACCAGACCCACGAACACTGGCTGAGTAACAAAAATATGAACACCACACAAGGGTTAAACATTACAAGAGCCAAGCCATACTATAAATAGTATTTTATATTCGAAAATGTATAAAAGGAAATCTGGGGGAGCCAGTTTGAATGGGTCTGATGCTGCTTATAAATTGTTTTATCTATAATTTGCAGGTGCTATGCTTAAGTTTGTAAGTAGAGACGATGCTGGATCATCTGCCAGTACAAGCACAGACCCAGATGATCCACATCCAGCCTCAGCCAGTACTAGCACAGACCCAGATGATCCACATCCAGCCTCAGCCAGTACTAGCACAGACCCAGATGATCCACATCCAGTCTCAGCCAGTACTAGCACAGACCCAGTACAGCCTGATTCACCAACAGTAAAGCCGTCTTCTTCACCAAGTACTATCTAGAAAATACTCTTTAATAAATATTGTTTGTTAGAACCTCATTCTTTGACTGTTTTGTTCAAAGGAGGAAGGATTGTATTGGGAGCACTAAGGTGTCAGGTGTAACTGCATGGCAATGGCAAATGGTTTAAATAGTTCACAGGTCAGGTAGGAGCGCCCCTTAGCAGAATTTTGCTTAGGGCCCCAGGGAGTTCAGGATCGGCTCTGGTAAACAAACTGTGTAAATCATTACTAATAAATGGTAGAAACAAACCGAATGCATGCTGTAAATTTTTCATTTACTACATAGAGTAAGCACTCTGATTCCATATATAAGGCACATACAGGGCTTGATATTAACTTTTTTGCTCACCAGCCACTGTGGCTAGTGGTTTTCCAAAGTAACTAGCCACTCAGCATTTTCACTGGCCACAATTTTGCGGTTTGGAAATTACATTGTATATGATTAAACAATAACTTTGGCATGCTTAAATTACTTGATTTTGAGTCATTTTACTTGATTTTGAAGATTTAAAACCCTTTCAAACTTTCACATGCAGAGTGACCACCCAAATCAAGACTACATTGTATATCAGCTGGGATGTGCAGGTGGGCAAGGGCTGGACAATTACAGCAAATTACACGTGTGCATGTGTATTTAATTATTCAGGCACAAGGAGCAGTGTTGGGCAAGCTACTTGGAAAATGTAGTGAGCTAAGATACCAGTTACTCTACATTAAATTAAGCTTCACTACACTGAAGCTGGGGGTAGCTAGGAAATGTAGCAAGCTAAGCTACAGCAACTTGGCAAAAGTAGTTTACTACATCAAAGTTATTTTTTATTTATTTAATTTTATTTTGAACCACCTTCATTCCAATCAATGCTATCTCTGTGATCAATATAATTCAAGCAGATAGACATGCATACTTTTTCAGTTATTCAAAAATTGTCCGAAATCAATTTGGCAACAAAAACATGTGATCCATAATATTAACAAAACCAGGTGTCAAAAGTGTGTGTATGTTCATGTGTATGATATGCATACGCACCTGTGTTTGCATGTTTATGCTCAATTTAGACTTGGGCACTTTTGCAGGAAACTGTAAGTTAATTTAGAATTCAACTCAGCTCAAAGTACAGTAGCAAAAGAATTAAGACCTGCTGCAAACAGTACCAACATGGCAAAAAACAAGTGTGTGTGTGTGTGTGTGCCCGTGTTTATATTACATTCTGGGGACCAAATGTCCCCATAAGGATAGTAAAACCTGAGATTACCTACATTGTGGGAACCAGCCAGCGGTCCCCCCTTTTCAGGAGGCTTAGAAATCATACTGGATGAGTTTTTTGAGAGAGTAAAAATGCAGAATGTTCCTGTGATGGGTAGGTTTAGAGGAAGTGTTGGGGGATAGAAAATACGTTTTTTACAGTATAAAAACCATTACGTCTATGGAGAGTGTCCACAAAGATAGTGAACCAGAATGTGTGTGTGTGTTCTATCTCCATGGGAAAAAAAATAAAAATAATTCATATCAAGAGGTGGCCATGCTGGATCCTTATGCTTTTAATAAGAGGTGTTTATTCAACAGACACAATAGATTCTTTTAAAACTTTACACTGAAGACGATTCTCTTTTGTCACCGCGGGGATGACGCGCGTGCAACAGCGAACTGAGCGCTTGGAAACAAACGTCAACTAGATAGTGCACGTATCCAGTGCACGCGCCGAGCCCGTCTTTCCGCGCTCACTGCCAAAGGAGTCCTTTGAAAGCTCGCGCGCATCTGTGCGCGTCTGCGCAAGGCAGAAAGGAACATAGAATGTGAAGTATATCGGCGACTCTGCAGTTGTGTTTCCAATTTGAGCTTGATCTTCAGAAATGCTTGGGAAAGTGAAAACGAAAAATTTAGTTAAGCTAGTAGCGTCACTTGTAGCTACGCTATGCCCAACACTGGAGAACTGATTGCACAGAGAGGGAGCACGCTTCTGTTGTGTGTCATTCACGCGATTCCGCCTATCCCGCCTTCACTTACTGCAAGTTGATCAATAAAGAATTGTAATAAATTGTAATTTTGTGATACGACGGTCTTGGCATTTCATTTGGCTGTAGGCTAAAATTATATTCAACCCGCCAAAGTGGCTAGTGGGAGTGGCTGCCTTACCCGCCACAGCTGAAATCTACCCGCAGTTGGCGGGTTGGCGGGTGTTAATGTCAAGCCCTGGGCACATATTATATATTATGCATAATAGCCCCTCTGCCCCGTGTCACAGCGCGTCTGCTCGCGTCCAGATCTGCCTCACGCACCGCAGAGTGTGCACAGCCCCGGCCACTGTTATTGTCATTTTGACTCCCCACCCTGCCTCCACGTTGCCCTCGACTTTGCTTATGAATACTTCGACCTCTAACATACCCAGTGGTGTTAGATAAAGTCTCCACCACAATACTGTCGCCGCGATCACGGAGAAGACGCGTGAGAAGACGCACACTTCATGGTGAGCACGGCAAAAATCTCCCGTGGCCGCCTCATTCCCAACACTAACACACCTGCTAACTTCGCAATGAACACTCGGACCCCGGGAAACATTATTCCCACCACTGACATTGGGCAAAGGACCATCTACATTGGGCAAATGATTCACCATTTGGGCTTAGTGTAATGTTAGGTTTAGTTTCACTATCAGAATCACCATCATCTCATATTTCTCTTCAGAATCAGGGTCCGCGAATAGAAGACCCAACACTTCATTGAGGGTAAGCTTTATTGATGCCATTAGAAAATAATAATAGTAATAATAATCTAATGCAAATACTTGCTGACGTTGACAATGCTCTGATAAAACAGCTCACTCGCATGTCAGCTCCGCTTTTGTTTACACTAATTCAATGTGCTCTTGCTCGTATATTTTGTATAGAATCAGGATGTTTGTATGAGTCAGGGAGGAAGTACGACATGTCTACCATCTAGTGGAGGGGAGGTTGAATGAAATTTGACACCCTATTTGACAAAATCGACCATTTTATTCAGACATCTTGTCAAGTAAACTCGACTGTGGCGCCAAGAGGGTTAACGCAAATAATCCAACGCAGTGGTACGATGAGCACACTCGGGCCCTTAAAACAGCAGCCAGAAAAATTGAGCGCAGCTGGAAGAAAACAAAACTTTTTTGTTGCTTTTCACCCTGTATATGCTACCACTGGGAGATATCATTAGGAAGCATGGCGTTAGTTTTCATTGTTATGCTGACGATACTCAGCTTTATATTTCCTCACGCCCTGACGAAACCTACCAATTCACAAGATTAACGGAATGCATAGCTGATATAAAAAAATGGATGAATAGTAATTTCCTGCAACTTAATTAAGATAAAACAGATTTTTTAATTATTGGACAGAAAAGCTCCACAAGTAGTAACCTAGAATACTGTCTTACACTTGATGACTGCTCCAGGGTTCTTGCAGGTTTCAGTAAGTTAAATTTAAGACCTTTTAAGACCATTATGAGTGAAATTTAAGACCAACGACGCATTACTAAAAGCATTATAAATGATCTCAGAAACTCTCAAACGTTCTAACTTTATTAATTCAGTTATAGAAACATTAAATAAACCCAGAAACTGTTATCAAAATAACTATGAATGATAGATGACAGAACTTGGCATCCATATTCCCAACACAAAACTAGTACAGACAACCTAACCCTACATATGTCTGAGTTCATCCCCTTTAGCACTGATCTCAGTTTCAAGGGCTTGCATACTGTGCAGCGAGCTTCATATTTATTGCTGGAGACAGCTGCAAAAATCGTCTGTCACAATTCACCAGTGTGAATGCCCGTGATCACCACCAGAGGGCACTCCATCCCGGACTGTCACTCCATTACAAACTCCATTACCCATAATCCTTTCCCCAGACTCATTAGCACTCAATGTTTGCACCTGTGTCTCATCACCTCATTACCTCTGCCTATATAAGTCTGGTTATCTCTGTCATTCATTGCGAAGTCTTGTTTAGTGTCAACTGCATTTCTGAGCGTTCCATGTTTCTTGGTTCCATGTTTCTTGGTTCCATGTTTCTTGGTTCCATGTTTCTTGGTTCCATGTTTCTTGGTTCCATGTTTCTTGGTTCCATGTTTCTTGGTTCCATGTTTCTTGGTTCTTTGGATTTCTTGCCTGTCTCAGATTACCCTTTTGCCTCTGTCCTTTGTTTTGTTTGCCTGATTGAACTGCCTACCTGTGTATAACCTTTTGCCTGTTTTATGGACTACGACTTTGGATTACCCTTTAATAAATACTGCATTTGGATCTTCAACCTTCTGTCTCAGAGCAGTTCGTTACATCGTCGTTGTCGAGCCAAGTCTCGTGGAACACACACTTAAGCCGCCTTTCCACTGCACACAACAAACGACCGCCGTCGGACCGGAAGTCATTCATTTCCAATGGAGAGTCGTACAGGGATTGCGTGAGGTGCCGACCATATGCGAATGCGGAATTTACGGATCCGATTTGAGCTTCGGATGCATTCAAATATTTGAACTTGAGCGACTACACCGTATGTGACACGCCGACCGGATGTGATGTATTCCAAAGTTGTCCAATCAAATCAGTGTGCGTGCAAGTTGAGAATTATTATTCTTTTTGTTTATCAGGTTTTATTTTGTTTTACAACCTTTTTAAAAATGCAAAATAGATGAATATTAAATTATGTATTTTTCTAAATAAATCTGCCGATTGGGTCGGGGTCAGCAGGTAATTAAAACACACACACACACCATCATTATATTCAATGTGTGAATAAGAGTTAATGGTGTTATTTAGTGCTGATATTAGATAGGTCAACGGCTGCTGTCTGGCTCTTGTGTAACGATCGCTGCGCTGCTTGTGTGTGTGTGTGTGTCTGTGAGAGTGAATCACAGTTCACCTTAATAGTTTAAATTATGTGATCTAGTTTACTAGTTTGAGGTGGTTGGTCTGGTCCTATGGCTGCTGGAAGAATGAACAGATCAGAGAATAAAAAAAAAATTAAAGCTGCGAGCAGCGATGACGGGCCCAAGCCGGGGGCACCGCCACCCCGGTGGCATCAGCTTAACTGTGCGCAGCAGGCCAATAGGCATTTAATATGGGAAAAAATAAATAAAGGGACTATGTCAAAGTCATTTGAATTCACCTCATTAACTGCAGCAACTGGTGCTGTTGTGACCAGGAACCACAACAGTCACATCTCTGAGATCAATTACATTTTATTCATTAATTTTATGTCAGATGATATCAAATGTCAATTTCAAAATGAGTGCAGAATACTGTCCAAATGCTGAAGTTGTATTATCCTTACAATTCTCTTAAAAATAAATTAAGCCAAATCACAGAGACCGCAACAATGATTTTAATATCAGTGTCAGGGAAGAGTAATATGCGTGCATAAAATTTATAGAAGTTTATAAACAGGAGAATATTTGAAAATTGCTCTAATATGCCACATGTATCACAGCAGCTGGTGCCACTATGACCACAAGCCACACCTATTATGAAATTTAAATATAGATTTTTTTTAATGCATTAGGATATAATGGGTCACTCTCAATTATGTGCAAATGCATCTTTTGCAGCTCAAAATTTTGTAAATTCAGAAGGCCAGTGTTTAATTAAGATATAGTATTTTCTTTGTTGTTTTTACATATTTTTCACACTAAAGTGATAGTTATTTGTGATAGCCTATGATATGAAGGTTTAAATTATGACAATCAAGAGACAAGGTGGCACACACAAAGAGTGAGAGAGATCCCCTCCACACACACACACACACACACACACACACACACACTCACACAATCAAAATGAAGCTGGCACCATCCCCCTACAAACAGACACACACACACACACACTGAGAGAGAGAGAGAGAGAGAGAGAGAGAGAGAGAGAGAGAGAGAGAGAGAGAGAGAGAGAGAGAGAGAGAGAGAGAGAGAAATTAAACATGATTTTCAACAAAACAAAAATAGTAAAGTCTAAACGGTGGGGAAAAGTTTCAAGCCACACTCATGATGTAATTTAATTATAGATGAATTCTAATGTAATGGGATATAATAGGTAATTTTCAAATATGTGCAAAGTTATCTTTTGCAGCGCAATATTTTGTATTTATTTCAGTATTTAATTCAAGGTATTTGTAGAGTTTTTTTTTTTTTTTTAACTTATTTTTCACATTTGTATTAGCCTATGATATGTTAGGGTTCAATTATTACCATCGAGAGAAAGTGACACACACACACACACACACACACACACACACAGTAGAAAGCTGCAGGTATTAATCAGCCCATCCCCCCTACACACACTCACACACACACACACACACACACACACACACACACACACACACACACACACACACACACACACACACACACACACACACACACACTCATGTCTGGTTCACTATCTTTTTGGGGACTCAGCATAGATGGAATGCTTTTTATGCTGTACAAACCATATATTCTGTCCTCCTACACTGCTCCTACCATAAACCTACCCATCACACAAAACTTTCTTCAAAAGAACTCATTCTGTCTGATTTATAAGCTTTTGTACCCATTGGAAAGTCCCCATGAGTCTGTGTGCATTCAGGTTTAAGTCCCCACCAGGCTAGAAAACCATTCACACACACAGAGGCAAGGTTTTTTGCTTTAAAACTTATACAATATTGCCCTCTACTGGTCATTTAAGTGAGAGCATAAGTGTTGAAAAAAAAACAAAAAAAAACAGTGTGATATATAGAATAACCAGCAGGTGGGAGTATAGCCTTATTTATGAACCAGGCACTTGTGTGCTTATTTTGTCTTTTTTAGGCTTTTGCTAAGGGAACACCGTTTGAGATATCCAATAACCGTTCGCATTTTAGCATCTTCTGTATATTTACTTCATGTTGTCCGAGTTTGGAGGAGATTGAATGAATCGCTTTTGAGGAGAAGGTAAAAACTCAGAGCTCGTTTTCGACTTCTTGTTATCTTCCAACCAAATTATCTGACTTCCTGTTGGTCAGAGCTAATGACTGTAAATTAGAAAGTTGTCCGGCTCGAAAAGTACAATATATATACCGAGTTTGGTGAATGTAGATAAAACTAACCCCCCGCTTTGGACAAAAGCCACACTTCCTGCTGCCAGTTGGTGGCGCTATAACTGTGACTCACAAAAGTCATATCCATGTGATCGGCCTCTTACAACGAACACACAGCTGAAGTTTCATCAAAATGAATTAATGTATGCAGAAGTTATAACACACTTCCTGTTTCCTTTTTCTCGCCATAAATTCATCTCTTCGCCACGGCCAAACCGTTTGAGATATCAAAAAGTTGCTCGCAATTTAGCATCCTCAGTGTCTTGACTTCAGGCTGACCGAGTTTGGTGCTGATCGGGTGAATCGTCTAGGAGGAGTATCGCAAATTCCAGAGCATGCGTTTTCCGAACAACCCATAATAGCTCACTTCCTGTTGGGCTGACGCATAACTTAGAGCACGAAAGTTGTTCGGCCCGATGAGCTCTATATGTGTACCGAGTTTCATATATGTATGTGCAAGTGTGTTTGATTTATAGAGCCCGTTTTCAGACCCCACTTTAGGGGGCGCTGTCGAGCCCCCCTGCCACGCCCGGGTCCCAGCCTCAGCCCTGCCCTGATGGCCGCGCATTCTGATGCGTGTGCAAAGTTTCAAGAGTTTTCGAGCACGGGAAAGGCCCCAAAAATGCCCAAATAGTCGGTAAAAATAATAATAATATATAATTAAAGCTGCGAGCAGCGATGACGGGCCCAAGCCGGGGGCACCGCCACCCCGGTGGCATCAGCTTAACTGTGCACAGCAGGCAATAGGCATTTAATATGGGAAAAAATAAATAAAGGGACTATGTCAAAGTCATTTGAATTCACCTCATTAACTGCAGCAACTGGTGCTGCTATGACCAGGAACCACAACACTCACATCTATGAGATCAATTACATTTTATTCATTAATTTTATGTCAGATGATGTCTAATGTCAATTTCAAAATGAGTGCAGAATACTGTCCAAATGCTGAAGTTGTATTATCCTTACACTTCTCTTAAAAATAAATTAAGCCAAATCACAGAGACCGCAACAATGATTTTAATATCAGTGTCAGGTAAGAGTAATATACGTGCATAAAATTTATAGAAGTTTATTATAAACAGCCACTTTTATAAGATCATGTGAAATTATATTTTTTTATCCATTTGAATTTTAATCAATAAATAATTAGTTTAAAGAGGTGTCATGCGTGATCTTTGCAAACACAGCACATGACCTTCTTTAAAGCCCATGTTATAGAAAACAATTAAAAGTATTAGGATATCACTTTCAATTATGTGCAAATATATTTTTTGCAGCTCAAAATATTGTAAATTCAGAAGACCAGTGTTATATATATAATACATTTTTTAAAACTTATTTTTCACAATAAAGTGATAGATATTGCTGATAGCCTATGATATGAAAGGGTTAAATTATGAAAAACAAGAAACAAGGCGACATACACAGAGTGAGAGCGACCCCCTCCACACACACACACACACACACACACACACACACACACAAAGTGATCCTGAGAGAGAAGGGGGGGGGGAAGGGGGGGAATGACAGACACAAAATCTAAACAGTGAGAGAACATTGTTTTTATTTCACTGTCTGAAAACACTGTTTTGCAATAACAACAATAGTTTTATCTTCAAAACAGTGTTCCCTAGGACATATCCAACCTGGTTACTAAATAAGGCTACACTCCCACCTTCTGGTTATTCTATATGCCGGTTGCTCATTGGTTATCATTTTTGTCCTTAAACAAAAGGCATTAATCTTCTCATTTTTTTAAGTTACACACTACTTTTTTTTCCTTTTCTTTTTAAAGACAATTAAATGTGTTTTTTCTTTTGTTAGTAATGTTTTTTTAAATATTTATATTTTTTTATTAATAATTATTTGTATTAACACAATTATTTAACTAATTATATAAAACAATATTGTCAATGCCCTACAAATAAACTGGTTTTATACATGAATTGTTTTATTCAAACCCAGAATAATATGTTTAATCCTTTAATGCAGGCCAAAGCACAGCATTGAGAGGTAATCTTTTTAGACAGAAGAGTGGCTCTCTCACACACACACACACACACACACACACACACACACACACACACACACACTGTAGAAACCAGTGACACATGTCCCCATGAGTCTGTGTGCATTCAGGTTGAAGTCCCCACCAGGCTAGAAAAAAGAACACACACACACACACACACACACACACACACACACACACACACACACACACACACACACATACACACACTAGTAATGCTAAAGTATGCTGCAGGCAACTCTTATCAGTTCAGCCCATCCACCCCACACACACACACACACACACACTCATGTCTGGTTCACTATCTATTTGGGGACTCACCATAGACATAATGGTTTTTATGCTGTACAAACCATATTCTGTCCTCCTACACAGCTCCTACCCCTAAACCTACCCATCACACAAAACTTTCTGCATTTTTACATTTTCAAAAGAACTCATTCTGTCTGATTTATAAGCTTTTGTACCCATTGGGAAGTCCCCATGAGTCTGTGTGCATTCAGGTTTAAGTCCCCTCCAGGTTAGAAAACCATTCACACACACACACAGAGGCAAGGTTTTTTGCTTGAAAACTTATACAATATTGCCCTCTACTGGACATTTAAGTGAGAGCATGTGTTGAAAAAAAAAAAAAAAAAAACACAGTGTGATTATATAGAATAACCAGCAGGTGGGAGTATAGCCTTATTTATGAACCAGGCACTTGTGTTCTTATTTTGTGTTTTTTAGCCTTTTGCTATGGGAAGACCGTTTGAGATATCCAATAACCGTTCGCATTTTAGCATCTTCTGTAT